>NC_043003.1:85010540-85088040 GCF_006345805.1 Octopus sinensis
GGGAAGTGAGAAAGTCTTTTACGTTTCAAGCCTACGCGCTTCAACAGGAGGGAACACAGATAAAAGCAGAGAGAGAAAATAAGAAAGGTTTAGCGATCAATCATGGGGATCAATCACGCACACATATTTATATATGTGGAACTCGAACCCACACCTCTTTGTTTACGCGGCCAAGTGTGCTACCGATTACACTAGCGAACTAACTTGCATTTTTTGTCTAGTATGTAATAAAATGTCTAAAAGCATGGCCGGGCTTAAAAGTCATATAAGAGCATCATATGGCAACAGTCATGAATCATTTCAGTAAGTCTTCTTGACAATGGCTTTTCTCGTATAACAAGGATGCAGCTGGGGATACATGTGTGTGTGTGTGATAATAAGATCCAAACATCTAAGGGTAGGAAATGTGTAAGCTGCGAGAAAAGGATCTGCTTGCTAGGAAACATATGTAGTCTGGATTTTACCTGCCCTGCTCCCTCAATTTGGATATATGTTTATACATACATACATGTATATATATATATCCATAATTAATAATAATTTTATTTTATAATCTTAAAGCAATCACCGTGCAATGACTAAAGAAAATAGTCTAAGAATTGGGCATATAAACTCCACCCCCTTAACAGAAAGAAAGTAGGTTTTCCGTACGCGTGGTACTCGAACCCAGACCTCTTTGTTTACGCGGCCAAGTGTGCTACCGTTTACACTAGCGTACCAACTTGCATTTTTTTTTTATCACATTTAAGAATTATAATTAGTAGGTTCACTAGTGTCATCGCTAGCACACTTGGTCTTGTAAACAAAGAGGTATGAGTTCGAGTAGCACGCGTACGGAAAACCTTCATTTACCTTTGTGAAGAGTTACGTCAATCCTTTTAAAATATTATTATTATTAGTGCAAGTTGGCAGAATTGTATCTAGCATTTCCTGTGACTCTTTACGTTTTAGATCAAATCCCTCAGAAGTCACTCTGCTTTTCATCCCGCCTTAGGACAAAGTAAAGTGCCGGTCAAGTGCTAGGCGCGATAGTATCGACTAACGACCTACCTTCACAATTACTGGCCTTGTGCCTAAATTAGAACCTATTGCTTTTGTTGTAATTGTTCTTGTTATTGTTGTAATTGTTTTATATAGTCATTGTTGTATTTCGGAATGGTCATTTTGCCTGTTTAGCCAATAAAAACACATGCACTATATATTTGGTGCTACTCTGCTTCAGTGTTATTTATTTTTTACATTAATCTTAATCTTATTTCGGCCAGAGTTCTTTCGTCACACTCCTGTGACCACATCAGTGGTCCTTCGTTTTCTTCTCACTTATTTGTGTCTCTCCTTACTAACCGTCAGCCATTTTGTATTTCTATTGTATGTGTCTTCGTTTTATATAGTCATATTTTACATAGCCATGTTTTACATAGTCATGTTTTGCTTTTTTGTTTAGTCCAATGAATATTCAATGGATTGTTATGGCAAAGGAAATGAATGACGTTATCGTTCTTGAGCTTGCTTACTCTGGAATGCCCCAGTCTTACAATTGCAGAGAAGCAGCCCTTCGGGTCTATGATAATGTATCAGGTAAATATCCAGCTATTCATGCACTTAAAATACTTAGAGACGGAGTTGTAAGGAAAATTAATAGTAAAAGAGATGCTAATATACTTGATGAAATGAATCATAATGTTGAATTTAAATAACTTGCGCCATTAGAATTTATATCTTAGTATCCACTTTACTCCGCGTCGTCCGAAGCAGACTTCGTGTTTCTGCAGATTTAGAACCACTACGTTCTGAAGAAGAGAATTTGCTGTTATTTTGCTCCTCCAGCTGGTTTGATCCTCCAGCTTGTAATTCGCTGCAATCTGCATCCGATATATATTGCAAGCAGGAGACTGGACCCCTACCATATTCCAGACACCATACCACCAAACTGCACGTTCTCGACATTTTTGTGGTCATCCTCGGTGGTGGATACTCGTCTACTAGAGATAGCAATAGTTCACTCTTGCTCGCGTTATACAGAAAATAAGTGAGAGACAGTCACTGATTTTGCAACAAGCAAATTATCGAGATGATAAAATCTCCTTAAGAGATAAAAGCAATAAATACGCTGAGAAGCAAAGTTTATTGCCACTTAAGCATGGCTGTTTTCAGATTGCATGGAATAACCCGCTGGAGGAGGCGTCCTTCAGAGGTTAAAAAATAGCAGTAACGTCGGTTCCTACGGAACTGTCATGTTTAAGACGTGATGAACGTTACTTCTCAGTATAGTTATTGCTTCATCTATATATAGCTACTTTCCTTGTGTGTTTATATATATATATATATATATATATATATATATATATATATATATATACATGTATGTATATATGTATATATATATATATACATCTTTGTATATATGTATATATATATATATATACATGTATGTATATATGTATATATATATATATACATCTTTGTATATATGTATATATATATATATATATACATCTTTGTATATATGTATATATATATATACATCTTTGTATATATGTATATATAAATATATATATATACATGTATGTATATATGTACATATATATATATATACATGTATGTATATATGTATATATATATATACATGTATGTATATATGTATATATATATATATACATATATGTATATATGTATATATATATATATATGCATATACATATGCATGTATGTATATATATATATATATATATATGCATATACATATGCATATATATATATATGCATATACATATGCATATATATATATATATATATATATATATATGCATATACATATGCATATATATATATATATATATATATATGCATATACATATGCATATATATATATATATATATATATATATATATGCATATACATATGCATATATATATATGCATATATATACATATGCATATATATATATATGCAATTATATTATATACATATATATATATATATATATATATATATATATATATATATATATATATATATATGTATGAATGTATGTTTACATTTGACAGAAATTTTGACGGGAATATTCCACTAGTATTCCTTGAGTTGGTGTTTATGAATGTATTCCATAACAGGAATTTTCTACGCTTTGAGAATGGTCACTTTTTTCTTGAAGACCAGCTTCGTCCAGGAGGGACGTCGACCTCCCGAACGAATGAAAACATTATGAAAACTCATGAACTAATCTTGTAGGACCGTCACTGAACAATTGACAAACTTGTTGACACAACTGGGGCGTCCTGGAGCGCCTGCCAACGAATTTTGAACGAAAAATTGCGAATTAAAAGAGTTGCAGCAAAATTTGTGCCTCGCTTGCTCATGGAAGATCAAAAGTAGTCACGACTGAATGTGATGACGAAAGCTGGTGCTACAGAATTTGCAGATGTGGAAGAGACTAAGAAAAAAACGACAGAGGCGTTAAACGACATCCCTTCGGAATAGGTCCAGCACTACTTCGAGGAGTAGAAAACAAATGGAGAATACTTTGAAAGCGATAAAAGTGTAAATGTAAAACTAAGTGAATAAAATAATATTGCAAAATTCCGGTTTCTTCTGGGTACCCCCTATTATGTTTGCATTAATAATACTCGTATGGTTGTATTAATGCTCTAACAGTCTCTACATTAAACTTTATTCTTATTCTTTGCATCATTGTTGTTTTCTCATCGGCAGATATTGAAACAGATAATATGATTGGTCAATTTTGTGGACCGAAAACTGTTAGTATAGTTTCTTCTACTAACAGAATGCTGATTTGGTACTCGGCGAACTGGTCAGCTCACAGTCGGGGTTTTATGGCGGTGTATTACTCAAAGCAAAAAGGTAAATAATATATAGTTTTTTGTTTGTTTGTTTGTTTTTCAAATCTGTATACAGAGTATTTTCTGTGTATTTCCCTTAAACTAAGTGGTAAATAATGTAGCGGTTCTTTGAGATAATATTAACACTTTAAGAATTGTGCTTTCAAGATTTGAAATATTACATTCCATAAAATATGACATGTAATAGGCACTTCCCCCCCCCCCCGTTCTCAGTGACATATAGAATGGAGATGATGCACATTATGAAATATCTATATAAAAAAAAACTGTTACTGAATTTTTCTAACCCTTGGCGACACAGAATTATATCATAGAAAATATGTATTGCGGATATATTTCTTCTTGAAATTATTAAGTTGACTAAACTCGATGTGAGACGTACAAAATGTTGTCACAAGTAAGATCTATTCCAACGTTGAGAAATGTGTATGAGTACGGACAAATGTATGTTCAAGTATGCATACACGAACGCATATAAACTCCTATGCAAATGTATACGTGTATGCATATCACATGCTCTGTATTCGTAACAGCGTAGGACTTTTCCTAGAATGGAAATGTTCACATATGTAATGTTGCATTTTATATACAAAGACTAGCGAAATATTTACTACAATATTCTGTTACCCAGTAATCAAAATATGTAGAATCCTCTGTTCTTCGGACAGTAATGTATGAATATTAAGTTATTCTTTGGGCATCAATGTGTCAAATATTTTGGTACTGATTAGGAAAACGCGTAAAAGTACACAGAATATGAATCGTTGATTGGTTGATAAAAATCATTTTAATTAATTCACTTGTCAAAGAAATCAATGGGTCCGTGACTGCATCCTGATGAAGTCGCTCAGGCATGGTATAAAGTTCACCTTTTGCATGAAACAGTTGTTACAAAGTCATCACAGTTTCCTAAAGAAGCCTAGAATGCATTTTACATGGTGGAGGCTATCCTCAACTAAATTGTTTTGTTCACCACTGACAGGTCTGAGTAAAATATTCCACTCACGCTTTAAAAGTTCTACCAAATTCTGTTGCAGCTGAATTACTGAACTTACTTCTGATTCCAGTAGTCATTTCATGTTCGACATTTAGAGCAAAATAGTGAATGAAAGTTATCTTGCTTCTACATTCAAGTTCTTATTTCGATCTTATATTCCTAGATCCTATTTGAATCTTATATAACACCATCATATTGCTAGTCTTATTGGAATATGCTGTGCAAAGTCTGTCTTCTGTTTTTTTTTTTGTTTTTTTTTGTTTTTTTTTTCAATTTGCAATCCAGAATCCTTTGCGTTGTGATCTTAAAATATTGTATGCTCTGCTACTACACTTTCCAATCTAGATATAATCGTAATTCAATTCAATTAACAAGAAGTATATTATATCCGCGATGAGGTCTATATCTGTTGGTAAAGGCATCTCCAAATCTACGAAAGCTTTTTAAAATCAGGTTAGATTGGGTAATTCGGTCCTTGATAACCTTTGTCTGAAAATATAACAAACATAAGCTGACGGTTACAGCTGGAACACGTTTGATCATGGCTTAAATACTGTTGATCTAGTACAGCCTATAAATTTAAAATTCAACTATTTTGCATTAATTTTTTTTTTTAAATGCTTTATCATCATCATTATTATTATTATTATGGCAGGTGGCGAACTGACAGAGATGTTAGCACGCTGGACGAAATGCTTAACAGTATTTCGCCCGCCGCTACGTTCGGAGTTCATATTCCACCGAGGTCGGCTTTGACTTTCATCCTTTAGGGGACTAATTATTATTATTATCATCATTATTATTGTTATTATTATATGTTTGATTTTTGCTTTCTATTTATACAAGTTAACTCCAACTATCACCCAGAGACCTCAATAGACAACAAGTTAGAAGTTAAAGTTGGTGTTATGACTAGGGTGCATATATTTGGTTTTGCACAAAGTATTGTTCTAGAGAATGTTTAAGAAAACATAAGAAAATTATAAGTTTGTTTGAAAATTTGAGTTTACATAGACAGTATTTTACGTAGCATATGGGCAATTCCCATGAGCACTATTTTTTGAATTTCAGCCATTTTGGGATTTCGTGATATCTGTGTTAGGTAGCAATCAGCTCCTTTTGCTATCATTCCTAAGGCACCTATGACAACAGGTATTGTTTTAGTCTTGAGATTCCACATTTTGCCAATTTCTATTTCAAGATCTTTATATTTGCTCAGATTTTGGTAGATTTTGACAGATACATTTACATCGAATGGAACAGTCATATTGATGAGGAGGCATGATCTTTGTCTGAAGTCCTTCAATATAATGTCTAGCCTATTCACAGCTATCTTTCTGTCAGTTTGAACGGTGAAGTTCTAGAGGATTGAGATGTGGTCATTTTTAAGCACTGGAAGTGGCTTGCGTTCCCATCAGTTTTTATCATGGGGCAGGTCCAAGTTTTTGCAAATTACACAGTAATATACTGTGCTGCTCTATCATGCCTGTTGAGATACTTTGTAGGCACAAGAAGACTGCAAATGGTGGCAACATGATCAATGGTTTCATTTTGTTGTTTACATACACAACATGTTGGTTACTGCCGTTCTTTAATATGTTGACCTGGTAGGTCTTTATCAATAGGTATTGATCTTGGGCTGCTATGATAAACCCTTCTGTCTTTGATTTTTAAGCCAGAGAACACTAACCATTGACGGGTAAGGGCTCTGTCAACATCGGTATTATTAACTCTCTTTGGGTATTTGCTATTGAGAGATTTTTCATGCTATCTATCAGTAAGAATATCTAAGGCAGCAGTTTTAGCATGAGTTTTCATAAGCTTAGCCTTTTCTCTACTTGTTTCCAGTACGTCTAATTCTGGGATTTGTTGTATTTGGAATTCATTTAGATATTTCTTTGCCTGTTTTGTTACTGAGTATGATAGTTTCTTGTTTTCCTGCTTTAAAACAAGTTTTAACATCTAGTCATCAGCGTTTTTCAGGTAGATGTTTCGGTCAGTTGTGTCAATCATCGTTAATTCCAGTTGTAAAAGTCCACAACCAAGCTTTTTTCTTGGCATGTAAAGTCGTTCTATATCTGCTTTTGGGCGGTGCATTCTGTCAACAATTTGTCAACAATTTCTTCTTCTTCTTCTTCTTCTTCTTCTTCTTCTTCTTCTTCTTCTTCTTCTTCTTCTTCTTCTTCTTCTTCTTCTTCTTCTTCTTCTTCTTCTTCTTCTTCTTCTATTATTATTATTATTATTATTATTATCATTGTAGGTACTAAAATTCCTCAGCAGTCTCTGGATCGAACTCCAATCATTTGCATCATTCTCATTGTGGCTGTGATCATATGTATTATTTATGTATTTAACTGGTATTGGCAGTGTTGTCGACACAACAAGATAAACAGATTACACACTTGGAGGACCTCTCGAAAAAACTACCACAAATTCGACAACGATAATATTGAAGAGTGATATTCAAAACACAAAAATATCATTTAAAAAATAAACAAGAAGAAAGCAAACAGCAGCATAAGTAATTACATGTACAGATCTATAATTTTCACAATACAATACAAAACAAAAATAAAGGATTATATATATGTGTACAAAGCTGATTAACTGAAATTTTCTGACGAAAATATTTTTGGTGTTGTTCCGAATAGACAAAATACAATTTTTGAGAGAGAAGGGTAAAACGCAAATGAGTTAATTAAATGTATTACTGGTAATACAGTTCTGTATTTTTGAGATGAGAAACTCTGTACATTATTTACATTATTTACATTAGACGGAAACGTGTCCTTATCTTGTTTATTGTTACCACAACGTTTCGGCTGATTTACTCTCTAGCCTTCATCAGGTGTCGTAGTAGGATTTTGAACACAGGATTGGGTTCAAAATCCTACTAGGACACCTGATGAAGGCTGCAGAGTAAATCAGTTGCAACGTTGTGGTAACAACAGACAGGATGAGGACACATGTCGATCTAATGTAAATAATGTATTACTGGTGTGTGAAATGAAAGAAAGTATCTGAAGAGCGAAAGAAAGTTTCCACTCCCGCGAAAATTGCACACAAGGGACGAAACTATAAATATTGAAAGACAATAGATTAACAATTCTGTCTTATTCTTTGATTCATTGTTCTTTCCCAAAACTGGTTTTAGACTGAAATATTAACAAACAGTAGAAAAGTTTGAGTTCTACTAACTCTATAGTAATGTTTCTGTTTTTCTGCTCTTCACATGCATGTGTATTTGCCAATCATCTGGTGGTGTTGTGTGTATCTGTATACATGCACACATCCGTGCATACATGTACACATGCATACACACATACAAACACACATTCATACATGCATACATAGGAGGTATGCGTGTACGTGTTCAAACTTAAGTTTAGTAATCTGTTTAAAGGACGAAAAAAATCACCAGGAAACCATCGAAAAATGTCAATCCACAGAGCTGTGTATAAAATAGAAATACAAATAATAATTAAGTTCTCTACTATTAATTCCGTTGTTACCGCATTGATAAATACGTTAGTTATTCACATAGATACAGAGCCACATGTGCAGTGGATTAATTTCAGCAGTTCCCGTCTGGCATTTATTTTATTGACTCCAAAAAAATGTAAGGCAAAATTAACATTGTTGGAATACAAAATCAGTACATTCAGAGGAATTTAACTAAATATTGTAAGGTACTTTGGCAAAACTTGTAACGATTGTGCTAAACCAAACGACTCTGCGTTAAGGATTATTATTAACTTAGGGTTTGACGATGAGTAAATAGAAATTATAGAGATCTTGGTTAAACATTGTATAGTGTTATACTACTTTTTCCTTTGTAGACATTGAACTCCATCCAAGATTTATTTCTGTGAAGTTCTCTAGCAGAATGAAGCATATACCATTCAAGCAGATTAAGTTTGGCTCACCATTGTATTAAGAAAACCAAATATAACACTAGTCACTCTTTCGAATCACAAAAATTACGTTCGGGAAAAATTACGTGCTGAAAAAGAGTTGGGATGAGGAAGAGGGGAAGGAGGATGGGGAGGGGGAAAGTAGAAGGTGGAGTAGGAGAAGGGGGAGGAGTAGCGGCAGCAGCAGGAGAAATAGTAGGAAGATGAGAAGAAGGAAAATGAAGGGGCGGAGGAGGAAGAGAAGAAAGATGAAGAAGAAAAAAAAGAAGGGGAGGAGGAGGAGGAAGAAAACGAAAAACAAGAATTGGTGGAGGAAGAGGAGAAAGAAGCTGAAGGGAAGGAGGAGGAGGAGAAAGAAGAAGAGGAGACGACGGAGAAGGAAGAAGAAGGGTTTGAAGAGGAGTAGAAGGATGAAGAAGAACGGGAGGAAGAGGGGAAGAAGAAAATGGAAGGGAGGAGATGAAGAAGAAGAAGGGGAGTAGGTGGGGGAAGAAGCGAGGAGGAGGAAGTTGAGGAGGGGAGGAGAGAAGGCGGAAAGGGAGGGGAGGAGGTAGAGGAGGAGGAGGGTGAAGAGGGAGTATGGTGGAGGAGGAATGACGAGAAAGGAGGAAGAGAAGATTTAATGAACGTGGAGGATGAAGACCAATATTTAAAGGTTTATTGGCTAATGTTGAATGCACAAATTGGCCAGTAGTGAATCCCAAAATTTGGAATGCCTTCTTACGGTTGTTTTGAGGGGTCGAATCATTTGTAGTGATTAATAAAAGTTCTCGTAGATTCTGTCTCTTCTATATATATATAAATATATATATATATATATATATATATATATATATATATATATATATATATTACGGAGGACCTGAATGAAAACAATTGCAGCGCGGAAGGTGTTTCTGAGCCATTTAAAACACACAAAAACCCTTAGATTCATTTCAACATTTAAATTTAATTTGCCAAAATAGTTTCGTTGCTTTGAGATCGCGACCTGTTCACTGTCAAAATTCCGTGTTATATATATATATATTTCTTTACTACCCACAAGGGGCTAAACATAGAGTGGACAAACAAGGACAGACAAAGAGACTAAGTCGATCACATCGACACCAGTGCGTAACTGGTACATAATTTATCGACCCCGAAAGGATGAAAGGCAAAGTTGACCTCGGCGGAATTTGAACCCAGAACATTTAACGGCAGACGAAATACGGCTACGCATTTCGCCGGACGTGCTAACGTTTCTGCCAACTCGCCGTGTTATATAGATATATTCAAATGAATATGGTACTTAAGTTGAGACACCAGAATTTAGTACGGTATTATCCATACAATTTCAAAGTAAGGTGATTTAAATCAAAATAAGCAACAAGGATATCAAAGATATCGTACTGCATTACCTCTGGATATCCTTGTTGCTTATTTTGATTATATATATATATATATATATATATATATATATATAATTTTAACAAAGATAATTTCAGATTGAGCAGTGGACGACTTTTTCTTATTTTCCCGGTTCAATAGAATAAGAACTCGACAAGAATTGGCGTCGTCAATTCAGTCGATGATCTTTCCCCTCGATCCAGTTTGTTACCTTCTGCCAATGTATGATATCACCATTAACAGATGTTAATGCAATAATCGGCAGGAAATGGTATTGTATCGGACTAAATATTGCTTTGTTTCATTCCCCTACGCTTCCAGTCGAAATCCAGCCACCTTTCAGTTTGACAATCAACAACGGTAGCTATATACTCTTCGTGTTACAATAAGACCCAGTAAAATACTGGTTTCACCTGAATATACATTTCTTCCTATCTTCCAATCTTCCAATCTTCAAACATGTGGCGTTGTATTAAAATTAACCCAAATGTATAAACTATTTCTGCAACTAGTTCAGGTCTTTTCTGAAATCAAAAAATATTGGGAGCTAGCGTGTTCTCATACTTCAATTTTGATCTTTATTACAGGCAACAGAGTTTCCTTAATTAAAGAGAAAACTGTAGCAAATTTTTCTGCAGAATTTTACACGAACATTAAGAATGTTTAGCAGTTGTACAACGTTCACGATTCGTTTTATTTTTTTAAAGGTTCGTTTTGTAACACTGCATTTTATCTTAATAATACTCAAAATTAAATCACGATCTGGTGGTTTGCTTGAAGTATTGGATATATAAGCGAGTGAGAATGAAAGAATTATTTCTGGTTTTGATATGCCTAAATCATGAAATGAAAGCGAGAAAATAAGTATCAAAATTGTTTTTTTATTTGTCACACTTCTTTACCTATATGAAGAAATTAAATCAAATTAATCACAAATTACTTTGAACAAAAGTAAGGGACATCGTGTTCTATTTCATACATATATGGGTGCAGTCTCTACTTGTGGAGATTTTAATTGGCTCGTTTGAGAGTTAAGTATCTTGACCGAGGTTTTGTATTTATAATAGCACGATACAAAGAAAGGCAACTGTTGTGAC
The DNA here is from genome assembly GCF_006345805.1 of Octopus sinensis. NCBI lineage: Eukaryota > Metazoa > Mollusca > Cephalopoda > Octopoda > Octopodidae > Octopus > Octopus sinensis. The sequence continues at coordinate 85,021,796 of NC_043003.1, forward strand.
ATTTTTCAAGACTTCGGAGATGGGCGAGAGTAGGGTAGAAATCTATCCATAAACTGGAGACTGCATGCGAATAATTGTGAAAGAGAACTTCTGATAAAAGTACCCAAATGGTAAAAGTGATGTTAAACCGAGTGGCAGATATGTAAATACGGGAATTACTTCGCCAACACACTTCTACAGAGAATTTCAACACAGGCTTTGATTGCTCCGTTGGTAGAGTATACATATACAATGTAATATATAGGAAGATCGGACAGTGTGAAGGAGATTTCCTAACCACAAGACCATTCCTGTACCTATTATGCTATTGAGAGAGCACTGGAAAAAGCTGACGTATCGATTATTTAAATGATTTTCTATTAACGCGAAATTCTCAAGGTGATAGAAAACTATTTAACTGGGTTTAATGCGATCTTGTTCATTTCCACAGCTTTATCAATCACAGTCGCATATCCCAATAGCCTGCTCAATTTCTACAGCCCCTTTAATGACTTCCACATCTCTACAGTCCTTTCTCTCAATACCATGCATCTCCACCGTCTTTAACAACTATCACCACAACATCAAAATCCAATCAATAACTGCTACACATCTAGTCTTTTCACTCTTTGTCACCCATTTTCACAATTACTTCAATCAGTCATCTATCTATCTATCCGTTCAGTCGAAGTCGACTCTCGGTTACTCGATGGATCAGTGTCCTGCAGTCAGTTCTATCCTGGGCCGCTTCTTTCAAATTGGCTATGTCCATTCCGATATCACTATTGATGATGTCAAGCCAGCGGGTTCTTGGTCGGCCTCTTCCTCTCTTGCCACTGACCATTCCGAGCATGATGTCCTTCTCCAGGGATTTTCTCCGCATAATATGACTGTGGCTTCTACCACAAAATAGAACTTAACTATTATGAAGTGTAAATCAGGACAAAGCAAAGTTTGAAGGGTAAAAATTACAGCAACAAAAAGAAAGAATACACTCGTGAAGTGAAATAAAATGTTTATTTTAATAATTATTACAACAATCATTAATTTTTAGTTCATTTAGAAATTTAGAATTATTTGACATTTTATAATTTAGTCAAATAAAATTTTCCGATCGTTGAAAAAAATATATCAAAATCAAAAGAATTGAATATACTTAATAATTTGTAGGTATTGCATTTTTATTAATAGCTTCATTTGAAGAAGTGTAGTGGGAAGCCGTGACATTCATTCAAAGGATAGTGACGCGAGGAAAATGAAATAACCACAGCAGATGATTCAAACTAAATCACAGAAACGTATTTGGTTTTTACTGTGAAGAAATAAAATAAATGAGGGAAACTCTACGGGACTGCTAGAAATAGCAGACCAAATCAAACTCAGACCACTTTGTAATGTCTTTAGAAAAAAGGAAGGCTACATTGAACAACATTCTTTACTTCCTTTGTTTGTTTTTGTCAGCATTACCAAGGAGATGCCAAAGAACCGCTATCATGATTCACCGGTATTCAAAAAGTTGAGTGGTAATCTTTGGAACACATTTGACCATATGTTTTTTCCCAGCTTATCCCAGAATAGTGTGAGGGAAGTAAAATAGATTCAACCGGTTCCGTTCAGTCAAAACCTATTTACAACTGATTTACTACAAGGTTACACATTGAGAGGGAAAGAGTAGAGTTCGAACTTTTAATACGTATTAAGTGTGGATGGATGATTGTTAAACTTGATGCGCGTGCGTGTGTGAGAACAATACTTATCCATTATTAGTAGAAAAAGAAGGGCAATGGATTGACAGAATCGTCAATGCGTCGAACAAATCCTTTGCAGGATTGTTCCGATTTTTTATGTCTGTAACCAAGGCAACTTGTCTTTTCATTCCTCTAAAGTAGATAAAATAAAGAATATGTCATGTACTGACGTAATCGACTAACCTCCTTCTCTCGAAATTGCTGGCCTTGTACCTAAATTTGAAATTAATTTAGTAGATAGGAAAAACGCACCCTTGTGTTTGTAAGTGTGTCTAGTGATCAATATTAAGTTGTTGTTTCACTCCAGTTTAGAAATGACTGAGCAGACATATGATGAAAGACGTTCCAATCTTGACCACTTAGTATAGGACCTCATTATATAATGGGTTTTGTAAGACAGTGGAACATGAAAAAACTTGGTTGCTATTTCCAGCAAATCAAGTGACCACATAGAGTTCCCCTTTCGCCGCTGGCTCCAAAATTTGTAGTAAAAGAACATGTTTGAGAGTAGGTCACAGTAAACACCGAACTGGATGTTTTATTCTATATAGTTCGGTATCTCATTTCTTTTAGTTCAAAACTCTGCTGCAATAAATTTCATTTATCCTTCAGTGAGTCTGTAAAAAAAACTATCAGTAATACACTGGAGTTACTTTTACTGACTCCCTCGTCACTTCAATTCATGTCTAGCCAAATAAAATCAATATTAGAAGTAGCATATATTATTTTTGAAAATCATAACTGATAGAAAATTAAGGATAAAATTTAAACAAAGTTTTCTTAATGTTCTTGGTATTCTGTAAGTGTTCTTCAATTAAAAACCAAAATCGCCGAGGTCAACAAAGCCAGAAGACTTGTCAAAGGAATTTGCACATCTAAAATGAAATAAAATAAAATTTGATACAATAATTAAATAAAATAGAAGCTATATTCATTCGCTTTACATGTAATTCAGTCAAAGCATAAAAAGGATCCGACGATAATTTATAAGATAGAGTGAGGTTTAATGAGTAAGCATTGTATTATTCAGAAACAGTGCTTCATTTATTCATTTCAAACAACTCAGAGCAAGAAATGAGGAATATCTGGGATGTTGACTGGACAAAAGACTACTCCCAAATTACACTTTCCTTATTACAAAGCCAGAGACCTTGCTCTTGCCTGTTTCTAGAGTACTTGGCTTTGTAGGTGAGTCTTTGCGGTGTTGTGCAAGTTGTTATTGAATTTAATTTCAACACAGAAATTGCTGACATCCATTGTGCTTAAAGTCTAGGAACAAGATTAATTGTCGATGATGATCATACGACTTTACATCCACCCTGTATGTATGTATGCATGTATGTATGTATGTATGTATGTATGTATGTATGTATGTATGTATGTATGTATGGCTGGCTTGCTGGCTGACTGGATGGATGGATGGATGAATGGATGGTTTGCATACATTCAATCGAAACGGGCTGGTAAATATATGAAGCATGTGAACTCTCTTTCTGAGAAGGGTACGAAACAAATATTTTCGCGTGACCAGCGCGGTCGTGTCAGCTTCTCAAATCAGCCTACTTAATCACAAGTGGGATTATGAAGGTGGACCGTCTACAAATCCATTATGTTCTCTTGTGCACCGTCTTTAGTAGAATATGTGGGTCAGCCAATGGACTCTATTGGCATTGTAGATCCCAACACCCATTGGTCGGGCTATTGCTAAATGGCTGACTTGTGATCGGTGAGGAATGACTTGTAGGTCTCTTGCAGGCCTTAGGAGTCATACGATACGTCATTAGCGATGGAGAGACAAAACTTAAGATATTTCTTAGACTCAAATGGGTTTAGAAAGCAGTTTTATCATGTCACGAGTCGACTTCCATAATGTATGAATGTATGTATGTATGTAAGTATGTATGCATGCATGTATGTATATATGTATGTATGTATGTACGTATGTATGTATGTATGTATGTATGTATGTATGTATGTATGTATGTATGTATGTATGTATGTATGTATGTAATGTAGTAGGTAGGTAGGTAGGTAGGTAGGTAGGTAGGTAGGTAGGTCGGTCGGTAGGTAGGTAGGTAGGTAGGTAGGTAGGTAGGTAAGTAGGTAGGTAGGTAGGTAGGTAGGTAGGTAGGTAGGTAGGTAGGTAGGTAGGTAGGTAGGTAGAATGAATGATATATAGGTATGCATTATGTGTATAAATAAGCAAAAGAGTTTACTCTACGTAGTTCCTAATCATAATTTTCTCGACTCTCTGTTACCTGGTTTAGGATAAACAGCATCAATCAACATGTTGAAAAATCCTTATAATTTCAACTGCGGGATATTATAGACTGTTTCAGTATCTAGAACTTTCAAGATAGACAAATCTTTGTTGAAATAAGTTGCAGTTGTATCAACAATATTCCAAGCTATGGTATAAATTGGTACCTGAGCCATCAGATGAACCATAATAAGTATTGGGTTGGTGCGTAATTATTGCGGGGTTTTTTTCAACAAATTTTATTCAACAAAAACAATAACAACATTTAACAAAAACATCTTTAAATGATTATTCCGGAGCATATTCACCATCTACTTCAATTACTGCTTCCCGTTTGCTTGGCAGACGATCAGACCGTCATTTAAAGATGTTTTTGTTAAATATTGTTATTGTTTATGTTGAATAAAGTTTGTTGAAAAAAAAACCGCAATAATTATGCACCAACCCAATAGAATGTTTTTCTGTTTCTACACATAAAGGAGTAGAGGCTTGATTGTAATGCCTCTTGAAGCTGATAACGTTGAGCTAATTATATTTTTCCTTAGATAAGTGCTTGTTAGATGGTATACCTGATGTTTAGAGTATTCACTCTGAAGAGTGAATTCACTTTGATTATTAATAAACAGATGCTGGGGATGTGTATATGTGCGTTTACGACTGTTTCCTGATGGAAATTATGCTGGTTAGGCAAGATTAGATCGCTTTAATATCGTATGTATTGATGAGCTTTTTACGTTTCTACGGCGATATAAATATGGCATGTCCTTAAACAATGCAAATTCATATCTTCTATGAATGATGTTAATTTGTCTATCTATTCAATTTTGCATATTATGACTGCAATTTGCACTGATTAATAATATTATTAATACTCTTTTACTCTTTTACTTGTTTCAGTCATTTGACTGCGGCCATGCTGGAGCACCGCCTTTAATCGAGCAACTCGACCCCGGGACTTATTCTTTGTAAGCCCAGTACTTATTCTATCGGTCTCTTTTGCCGAACCGCTAAGTAACGGGGACGTAAACACACCAGCATCGGTTGTCAAGCGATGGTGGGGGGGCAAACACAGACACACAAACATATACACACACATACATATATATATATACATATATACGACAGGCTTCTTTCAGTTTCCGTCTACCAAATCCACTCACAAGGCTTTGGTCGACCCGAGGCTATAGCAGAAGGCACTTGCCCAAGATGCCACGCAGTGGGACTGAACCCGGAACCATGTTGTTGGTAAACAAGCTACTTACCACACAGCCATCCTGCGTAATTTTATTTTTATTTTCAAGAAATTACTATACGAATGAAAGGAGTCGATCTAAATATACACACATACAAATTATTATATCAATTAAATAGTAATAAACAATTCATAATTTTAGTAAACTGATAATACACTTATATTTCATAAGCCAGGATCTGCACTTCTTGTTATTTCTGGATGTGATATTTCCTTTGGCCTCTTAGTACTGACATATTAATATCCTAGTCCATTTTCATTCACTTTAACATATCCTCAATGAAGGACACTGATTTAAATGTTAAATTCAAGCTTATCGTCGACTGCTGACCAATTCATTCACCTTACTGCAAATTCCTTACTGTGTAAAATTTTTACAATGTCAGAAATAAGTGTCCTAGGTGTTGCGATAGTAGGTCCAATGACACTCCCCTGCATATTGTAATTGAATTTACTCTATATCCTTGTTTACAATACATACTTTTTTTCACTAAATCAGTATTAGAATTAGGGGTATTAGATTGCATAGATTTTCCTAAAGCAATTTCATTAAAGAAATAATAAAGCGTAATAATTTTTTGGACTATTTATTGATACTTACTAATACACACACACACACACACATTTATATTATATAAACTGAACTATTAAACATTAATATATTGGAATATAGTGTGTTATCTACCCCTATAAAATTTATGCGACACTGTGAGTAATATATGGTAACATATCAAGATACATTTCCTGATATTTTTCTCTAAGACTATGTCATAATAATAATAATAATAATAATAATAATAATAATAATAATAATAATAATAATAATAATAAGAAGAAGAAGAAGAAGAAGAAGAAGAAGAAGAAGAAGAAGAAGAAGAAGAAGAAGAAGAAGAAGAAGAAGAAGAAGAAGAAGAAGAAGAAGAAGAAGAAGAAGGGGGATATTCGACTACATCGACCTCTGTATTCAACTGGTACTTAATTTATCGACCCCGAAAGGATGAAAGTCAACCTCAACGGAATTTTGAGCTCAGAACGTGAGGACGGACGAAATACTGTGAAGTATTTCGCCCGGCATGTTAAGGATTGTGTTTCAATTAGTTAATTTTTATCTGGTGGGCCTTGTAACTTACACAACAAGCTGTTGTATCGTAAAACTAACCAAAACTATATGTGCAACAAAATACACACTATTATTATTATTATTATTATTATTATTATTATTATTATTATTATTATTATTATTATTATCATTATTATTATTATTATTATTATTAATATTATTATTCAGAAGGTGAGCTAGCAAAATCCTTAGCATGCCGGGCGAAATACTTCACAGTATTTCGTCCGTCCTCATGTTCTGAGCTCAAATTCCACCGATGTTGACTTTCCATCTTTCGGGGTCGATAAATTAAGTACCAGTTGAATACAGAGGTCGATGCAGTCGACTATCACCCTTCCCCCAATTTCAGGCCTTTATTGTTGTTGTTATTATTATTATTATTATTATTATTATTATTATTATTATTATTATTATTATCATTATTATTATTATTATTGAATTAGAGAGCAGTGCATGCCAACAAAGTAACAATGTGGTAGAATATACGAAGTCCAATATACCCATCATAAATCCCCGTCTGATAAGGGTACATGAGGCGCATGCATTACAACCATATGTCGTGCAGGTGGGGCCCAGTTAGAATTTTTATAATTCTTAAAATTTCCTTTTAATCTATTATGGAGTAAATGATTTCATTGGCATTTATAGTAAACGTAAATCAAATATATTAAATGTTTCATAGTTTGAAAGGTATTTTGAGAACAAAATCATAGAATAAGATAGTACATTTGCTGAAATCCACATTACGACTATATGCTTATTGTTCTGAAGTTAAAACATTCATTTGACCTACTCACTCATAGACCACACTTTAAATTTTAGTGCATATGAATTATTTAAAAGCTATAGATTTCTATCTATTCTGTAGACTATACTATAGGTTTACTAAATTTTAACACGATGTAGATGTCCGAAGTTAATATCTATTAGATTCAATGAGAGTAATGTGCAACTTCCACTATTTCATATTGATATATTGCTTCAATCAATAATTCACTATCATGTCAAGAAATTATTCTCAAAATTCTACATAATATTTTCATCAAAGCAAGTTTCAACCACATGTATATATATATAGTGGAGGCGCAATGGCCCAGTGGTTAGGGCAGCGGACTCGCGGTCGTATGATCGCGGTTTCGATTCCCAGACCGGGCGTTGTGAGTGTTTATTGAGCGAAAACACCTAAAGCTCCACGAGGCTCCGGCAGGGGATGGTGGTGATCTCTGCTGTACTCTTTCACCACAACTTTCTCTCACTCTTTCTTCTTGTTTCTGTTGTACCTGTAATTTCAAAGGGCCGGCCTTGTCACTCTCTGTGTCACGCTGAATATCCCCGAGAACTACGTTAAGGTACACGTATCTGTGGAGTGCTCAGCCACTTACACGTTAATTTCACGAGCAGGCTGTTCCGTTGGTCGGATCAACCGGAACCCTCATCGTCGTAACCGACGGAGTGCTTCCACTATATAAATAAATAGCAATAGAAGTTTTTTGTAGCAGTTATATCTAATAACATCTGATATATTTTAGTATTATTATTCAAGATATTAATGAATCCATTAACGAAATTATGAACAACACGACTGTAAGATATAAAGGATAATAGTACATGCATTTATAAGCATTACTTACATTTTGGGTTTTCAAAGCTTGCAGCAGCACTAGTCCCTGGAAAATGCAGATACATGTTATGTTCAAACTATGAAACGCTATTTAATAAGACATATTACAAATATATATTTCTGTTTTGTCTCATAATGTTTCAGATTATATATCATACGGTAAAATAATTAATTATAATATGTGGCAAATATACTCAAATAAGAGCCATGAACAAAAACCCCGTAAATGTCCAGTCAATATTTCTAAAATGCAATATGTTACCATGAGGCCATGTACAATACGGATGATATTTAGTTTATCATATATCTAGGCGAAACACATAGAGTTAAAACAGACATGAAAATTGAGAAAGTATTGCTCGTTTCATAATTTTTCGACCTTAAACTATACGAAAGAAATGACACACTGGTTCACCGTAAACGTAACTACCGTGTCAACTCATGCCATTATCATATGATGAATAATTCCTCAAAATATATGACAATCATATTCAAGGAGGAGACAGCATGAGAACGATAGAAATTTCTGATATCTCGCAATCGATCTGCATAACATATGATGAATATTAAGACGTCCATTCGATACACAAAATATATTTAACTTGTAGTATAAATTCAATTCATCGATAGAAAGCATGTAACTTAACACAGCTGAAGACTGTGCGTATAATGTTCCTATCATAATGTTTTGTATGACTGGATTGTAAGAATGACACTTCACACTGTTCATTCATAAACACATTTCACCAAGTCCAGACATCAGCAAAAACTGTCACTAACGGCTGATGCATCCATCTTCATAAGTGATTTTGGAGGTATACCTAACTAATTCTCTTAAATTGTATTTTTGTAGTTTCAACGGAAACGTTTCGAGAAAAGCAACCAAAACTATTCTTCTAAATATGATTGTAAAATCCGTTTGATAATTCTTCCTACTATATACACAAGCTCTGAAATTTCGGGGTTAGGGGCTAATCGATTACATCGGCCCCAGTGCGTAACTGGTACTTATTTCATCGATCCCGAAATGGATGAAATGTAATGTCGACCTTGGCGGTATTAGAGCTCAGGACGTAAGAAACACCGCTAAATATTTTCCCTGGCGTTCTAACGATTCTGCCAGCCGCCGCTTAAAATTCGCTTAATAATAATATTTATGTCTATATAAAAACATCATTACCATAATCTGCTTTATAATAAATAGTATAATTGATATTAGATGTTTTATAGTTTGAAATAGATTTTTTCACAATCAAGTAAATATATACTACATTTTTAGACATCTATATTAATATTAAAGACCTTATGTTCAGCTGTTAAAAAATTCATTCCACCAACTAAATCCTTTCTAATATAGTTACAAGGCCTGAAATCACTTACTTTATAGAGTTCAAATGATAAGATATATAGATCAGAGATTTTGTGGTTTAAAGTAGTAGAAAGGTCTGGAGCCCCACAAAATCCCTGATCTGTAGAACTTATCCATTCAATAGGTCCCCATGTACGGAAAATAGTTGTATAGAATATTGGATGAGACCACAGGTTAACTGCAAGTTTAGGAATATAGTATATGGCTTACGATATACTGAAGGACGGTGCAGAAACAAGACAACTACTTACATTGAAGAGACAGCATGTAGTACAGATGAGCGGGAGCTCAAAGAAGAGAAAAGCTCATCAGTGCTCTATCAAAATGCTCAAGCAGACCATAGAGGTTCGGTTAATAACATAGAGGTTAAGGTCTATTATCATTATTGGCTTTCTATTCCATTCGTTATACTATCTACTTCCAAAACTGAGACAGTATATCCATGTCAATAATAAATATTTATTTGAGGCAATGTTTGTGATGCATGTCATTTTCTATACCTCGAAGTATTCTCAAAGTTCAATCACTGGTTTACGATAATTATACATCAATGTTCTGACCAATGCAACATGTAACATTCTTTAAAGTAACTTTCAGACATGTATCAATATATAGCAATATACATCAAAACATATTGGTTGACAGCATTTCATATTTACATTTTTAAACATAAATAGTTTCGTATTTTTATAATAGTTCGTATTGAAACTATGAATTGCTTCAAATATGGGCACAGACACAGCAATTTTGTGGGATACCTGTTCAATCATTTACATGTAACCAAATAGTTGAGTACGACTTTATTTTACCGCCTGCGACAGGAGGTAATGCAATGATAATCTCAGCAGCATTTCAACGCATACCGAAGGGAACCAAATGACGAGGAATCTTATACCTCTTAGGAATCTTATACGAGGAATCTTATACCTCTTAGGAATCTTATACATTTTAAAGATTCTGCCTCAGGAAATTATGAATAAAAACACGAATATAATAATTACAAAATTGTTTGAGTATTAACGTAATTATATATAAGCATCCGTTACCTTTTTCAGTTGTAGTAGGATTGGTTGGGCCTAGAAATATATAAAATACATATTATTATACAACGAAAATCTGATTACAAGGTCATTTTCCATAACAATACTCAAAATATATAACAGACTGGAATTGTAGGCCCGTCTCTTGCAATTTCGATCAATTGGATCTTGTATAGAAGTGTACGGCTGCAGCGAAATTCATCTTTGGCCTTTCTTCTATCGAAGGCATTTTAACAAAAATGCTTCCGTAAAGACGGTGAAAATATTGTCAATTTCCCCAAACAGGGACACAATTCAATTTTAAAACAATAACCAAAGCCCCTTCTCCGAAAGGGGGAGGGTTACGATTTACAATTATTTAACAAATGCAACACAACAACGTTTCCCTGACGAGGAACCAACAAACGTGATTACAATAGTCAAACAGTAATAATAATAACAAAAAACCTTTTTTAATGTATCCCCATTTATGTGAAACCACTTATTCAAGTTCAAGTCATTGATGCAATTTCATACGAATTGCTAATACACACCCACATAATAAGGTTGAAAAATTGAATATTAATTTGATTAATATGAATTGAAAACCAGTGGTGTAGCATATAAGACCACAGCGGATCTTCTTCTAGCAAAAAGGATGACCAGTATTAATTGCTCATCCCTTTTATATAAATACTTTCACGTTAATTGTTGCACACTTGCAAAGAGAAATGAGGAGAAAGTGTAGTGGTAATGGTAGGAGTGAAGCACTTGAAATGAAAGAGGGAAATCGTAAAATATTTACTTTTCTCGAATTGTTGCTTAATTGGGGGTGAAAATGAAAAAACTTTACATGCCACGACCCGATGGAATCTACTTGTAAAAATGATAGGTAAATTCCAATTGAAGAAATTCTATATTGTAGAATTGTATAAAAAACGAACGGTTTGGGAGGCAGAGAAAATCTGCCTTTTATCATAAGAGATTATAGTAAGAGTTCCTGATTCAATATATCATTCACAAACTGGATCAGATTTCTTCAAAATCTTTCCGGAGCATTCTATATTTCACGTCGTTCATATGAACGTAAATACTTTATCATAAAAATTTCAATCCATCGTCAACATGAAAATTTCTCCATCTTACACAATTTCATTTAAAGTTTTGATTAATTATCATAAATCTATTATCATTATTGGCTTACAACAAATTATTTTATAATATTTACAAAATTTCAGAATATAAATATTTTCGTATTTTAATAATAGTTCGTAATGGACTTATGAAGTGCTTCAAATATGAGCAGAGGTCGTGCAATTTTGTCGGAGACAAATTTTAATGGATTACATTACATATGCTTTTATCAGATATTTCTAGATATTCGTTACCATTTTCTGTGCTGTTTATCATACAAAAGTTATTAATAATCCCACATTAGAGCACCCAGATATAAAGAATGGTTTGATTCATAGCGATCATGTTCTCACTGAATGATACATTACTTCAACTGTTTCATATTCCTCCAAGACGAGCAAATCTATAACTATTTCTTTTAGATTATGAAACTATATACTAAAACTATGTTTGCTAACTGTAATTTATAAACACTTAAGTTTCAATACTCTTTCAAAATGTGCGACGATATGCACAATCTACACGCATATGCGTGCAACTTTCTAATTACTTAAAATTCCTAATTTCTAACATTGTGATATTCATTAATATCACATCTCTTGAAAATGATATCATTGAGGATTACGGTAAGAGCTCTTGTCAAAATACATCTTTCAAAAACTCGATCAGATTACATCACTCACAATGTTCCTGGAAATTTTTATATTTCATGTAATTCATATAATCACAGCATTTCAACGCATACCGAAGGGAACCAAATGACGAGCTGCTTAGGAATCTTATGCCTATTAAACATTCTGTCATGTTTTTACCTCAGGAAATTATGAATAAAAAGATGAATATTTCAATTTAAAATTATTTGAGTGTTAACGTAATTATATATAAGAATCCCTTACCTGTTACACTTGCTGAAGGATTGATTGTAGGTACAAATATATAAAATACATATTATTATACAAAGAATATCTGATGACAATATCATTTTCCATAATAGATATTATGGATACACAACATATCTGTTTTATGTTTCCTCTAATAATAACTTCAATGGCATGCACACCGAATATATTATTAGCATTTAATATACAATAAATATTGCTATTTTTGTTAATTATATATTTCGGATTATATGAAAGACACGACATCCAGTTTTAGCGTGAATTTATCAAAGTTATTTACCTTACTACAAGGTAGATCGGTATAAGGATATACCAGTACCACTAACTGACGGTTTACGCTATGCAGGATACTCATTGCATGACTTTATCAGATATATATCGGGATTCATTGCCATCTTCTTTGCTATTCATCATACAAAAGATGTCTTAATAAACGAAGATTATAGCACTGAGATGTAAAGCATGCTATTGGGATGCACAGTTTTGATGTTGTCACAGAAGGTTATGATTTGTTCAACTATTTCATATTCTCCAAACTGATGTATAACTAACTATATCCTTTAAATTATAAAGCAATATAGTAAAACTAGGTTTTCTAAATGTAATTTTAAAAACACGTAAGTTTCAATACTATTTTTAAATTCGTAACAATATCTAAACTTACATGCGTGTAATTTTCTAACTGCTTAAAATTCATGCGTTGAAACATTACAATTTTCATTATAATCTCCTCTCTTGAAAAATATTTTATTGGTGATTACGGTAAGAGTTTTGATTCAATATCGTTCATAAACGGGATTAGATTACATTACAATTTTCATTATAATCTCCTCTCTTGAAAAATATTTTATTGGTGATTACGGTAAGAGTTTTGATTCAATATATCGTTCATAAACGGGATCAGATTTCTTCAAAGACTTTCCGGAACATTCTATATTTTACGCTATTCATATGAACGTAAATACTTTATCATCAAAATTTCAATCAATCGTTCACCTGAAACTTTTTCTTTCTTACACAATTTCATTTCAAGTTTTGATAAATTATCATAAATCTATTTTCATTATTGGCTTTCTATTCCATTCATTATAATAACCACTTCCGAAACTGAGACATCATATCCAGGTCAGTAATAAATATTTCTTAGAGACAATGTCGAAATACATAATCTTCTGTTCCACTTAGATTTTCCAAAGTTAAAACACTGATTTACAATAACTTATACTACAGTGTTTAACCAAAGCAAAGAGTAACAGTCTTTAAAGTATGTTACAAATATGTATCAATATATAGCGAACTACAACAATACATTTTATAATATTTACAAAATATCAGAACATAAATATTTTCGTATTTTAATAATAGTTCGTAATGGACACATGAAGTGTTTCAAATATGAGCAGAGGTCGAGCTATTTTGTCGGAGACAAATTAAATCGATTACATTACATATGTTTTTATCAGATATTTCTAGATATTCATTTCCATTTTCTGTGCTATTTATCATACAAAAGTTATTAATAATCCAACATTAGAGCACCCAGATATAAAGAATGGTTTGATTCATAGCGATCATGTTGTCACTGAATGATACATTATTTCAACTGTTTCATATTCCTCCAAGCCAAGCATAACTATATCTATTTCTTTTACATTATGAAACTATATACTAAAACTATGTTTGCTAACTGTAATTTATAAACACTTAAGTTTCAATACTCTTTCAAAATGTGCGACGATATCTACAATCTACACGTATATGCGTGCAACTTTCTAATTACTTAAAATTCATAATTTCTAACATTGTGATATTCATTAATATCACATCTCTTGAAAATGATATCATTGAGGATTATGGTAAGAGCTCTTGTCAAAATACATCTTTCAAAAACTCGATCAGATTACATCACTCACAATGTTCCTGGAAATTTTTATATACAGAATTACAATGTAATGCTTTTATCAGATATTTCTAGATATTCATTTCCATATTGTCTGCTATTTATCATACAAAAGTTATTAATAATCCAACATTAGAGCACCCAGAGATAAAGAATGGTCTGATTCATAGCGTGCACGTTGTCACTGATTGATACAATACTTCAACTGTTTCATTTTCGTTCAAGCGAAGTATAACTATAACTATTTCTTTTACATTATGAAACTATATACTAAATCTATGTTTGCTAACTGTTATTTATAAACACTTAAATTTTAATACAATTTCAAAATGTGCGAAGATATGCACATCTACACGCATGTGCGTGCAACTTTCTAATTACTTAATATTCATACTTTCTAACATTGTAATTTTCATTAATTTCACATCACCTAAAAATGATATCATTGATGATTACGGTAAGAGCTATCTATAAAATATATCTTTCACAAACTCGATCAGATTTCATCAATCAAAATGTTTCTGGAAATTTCTATATTTCATGTCATTCATATAACCCTAAATACTGCATCATTTTCTGAATCCTTTTTACATCCTACACATTTCAGTTCCTGCTCGGATTAATTGACTAAACTCTATTATTATTTCTGTCATTATCTTCCGTTTATTATGCTAACCACATTCGAAACTACGACATCATTTCCATGTCAGCAGCAAATATTTAATAGAGGTAATATTTGTAATGCATGTCATCTTTTGTTCCATAATGTTTTACCAAAGTTCAAGCATTCTTACACAATAATTTATACTTCAGTGTTTGACCAATGCAACAGGTAAAGTAAATTACAGATATGTATCAATATACAGCAACATACATCAATACTTATTGTTTCACTTAATTTTATGATAGTTACAACGTTTCAAATCATAAGTATATTCGTATCTTTATAATAGTTCGTAACGAAAATATGAAATGCTTCAAATATGGGCAGAGGTCGTGCAATTTTGTGGGAGATCAATTCAATCTTTTACGTTAGGCCAAATTGTTGAGCATGACCATAGTATTCTGCCTGGCACAAGAGCTAATTCATTGATAAACTTGCCGGCATTTCAACGCATACCGAAAAGAGACAGATGATGCTCAACTCAGCATTTTGGTGACACGTTAAATATTCTGTCACTTGCTTACCTCAAGAATCTATCATTAAGGCGATGAATAATTTAATTGTAAAATTCATTGAAAATTAATTTATTTATATATGAGAATCACTTACCTGTAGTGTTGGTGCCAGGGACTGGAAATATTTAAAATACATATTATTATACAAACAAATCTAATTGCAAATTCATATTCCGTAATAAATATTTGGGATATACTATATATCTCTTTATGATTACTCTAATAATTTCTGCAATCGCTTGCTATAGTTTATTTACAAACAACTTTACATAATATAATTGACATGGACGACTATGTATTAAGATGAAAAGATTAGTGCTTTCCAATGAAAATCGTTTAATGCATTAGCACTACCAAAAGCAATTGAAATGCAATGAAATAACTATGATAAGTCTATTTACCTCACCTTAAATATCGAAGAAAGGAACACGGCATATAATATACGCATTTCATATCAAATACATATTATTCGTTTTGTTAATTACATATTTCGAATAATGAGAAAAACACGACTTCCACATTTTGCAGATTGTTATCTCAGTTATTTACTTCAAGACCATGGTGGATCGACATTGCAATATACAGTAACAGTACCATGCAGTTTAATTTATACAGAATTACAATGTAATGCTTTTATCAGATATTTCTAGATATTCATTTCCATATTGTCTGCTATTTATCATAAAAAAGTTATTAATAATCCAACATTAGAGCACCCAGAGATAAAGAATGGTCTGATTCATAGCGTGCACGTTGTCACTGATTGATACAATACTTCAACTGTTTCATTTTCGTTCAAGCGAAGTATAACTATAACTATTTCTTTTACATTATGAAACTATATACTAAATCTATGTTTGCTAACTGTAATTTATAAACACTTAAATTTTAATACAATTTCAAAATGTGCGAAGATATGCACAATCTACACGCATGTGCGTGCAACTTTCTAATTACTTAATATTCATACTTTCTAACATTGTAATTTTCATTAATTTCACATCACCTAAAAATGATATCATTGATGATTACGGTAAGAGCTATCTATAAAATATATCTTTCACAAACTCGATCAGATTTCATCACTCAAAATGTTTCTGGAAATTTCTATATTTCATGTCATTCATATAACCCTAAATACTGCATCATTTTCTGAATCCTTTTTACATCCTACACATTTTCAGTTCCTGCTCGGATTAATTGACTAAACTCTATTATTATTTCTGTCATTATCTTCCGTTTATTATGCTAACCACATTCGAAACTACGACATCATTTCCATGTCAGCAGCAAATATTTAATAGAGGTAATATTTGTAATGCATGTCATCTTTTGTTCCATAATGTTTTACCAAAGTTCAAGCATTCTTACACAATAATTTATACTTCAGTGTTTGACCAATGCAACAGGTAAAGTAAATTACAGATATGTATCAATATACAGCAACATACATCAATACTTATTGTTTCACTTAATTTTATGATAGTTACAACGTTTCAAATCATAAGTATATTCGTATCTTTATAATAGTTCGTAACGAAAATATGAAATGCTTCAAATATGGGCAGAGGTCGTGCAATTTTGTGGGAGATCAATTCAATCTTTTACGTTAGGCCAAATTGTTGAGCATGACCATAGTGTTCTGCCTGGCACAAGAGCTAATTCATTGATAAACTTGCCGGCATTTCAACGCATACCGAAAAGAGACAGATGATGCTCCACTCAGCTTTTTGGTGACACGTTAAATATTCTGTCAGTTGCTTACCTCAAGAATCTATCAATAAGGCGATGAATAATTTAATTGTAAAATTCATTGAAAATTAATTTATTTATATATGAGAATCACTTACCTGTAGTGTTGGTGCCAGGGACTGGAAATATTTAAAATACATATTATTATACAAACAAATCTAATTGCAAATTCATATTCCGTAATAAATATTTGGAATATACTATATATCTCTTTATGATTACTCTAATAATTTCTGCAATCGCTTGCTATAGTTTATTTACAAACAACTTTACATAATATAATTGACATGGACGACTATGTATTAAGATGAAAAGATATGTGCGTTTAATGCATTATCACTACCAACACCAATTGAAATGCACTGACATAACTATGTTCTGATTCATAGCGTGCACGTTGTCACTGATTGATACAATACTTCAACTGTTTCATTTTCGTTCAAGCGAAGTATAACTATAACTATTTCTTTTACATTATGAAACTATATACTAAATCTATGTTTGCTAACTGTAATTTATAAACACTTAAATTTTAATACAATTTCAAAATGTGCGAAGATATGCACAATCTACACGCATGTGCGTGCAACTTTCTAATTACTTAATATTCATACTTTCTAACATTGTAATTTTCATTAATTTCACATCACCTAAAAATGATATCATTGATGATTACGGTAAGAGCTATCTATAAAATATATCTTTCACAAACTCGATCAGATTTCATCACTCAAAATGTTTCTGGAAATTTCTATATTTCATGTCATTCATATAACCCTAAATACTGCATCATTTTCTGAATCCTTTTTACATCCTACACATTTTCAGTTCCTGCTCGGATTAATTGACTAAACTCTATTATTATTTCTGTCATTATCTTCCGTTTATTATGCTAACCACATTCGAAACTACGACATCATTTCCATGTCAGCAGCAAATATTTAATAGAGGTAATATTTGTAATGCATGTCATCTTTTGTTCCATAATGTTTTACCAAAGTTCAAACATTCTTACACAATAATTTATACTTCAGTGTTTGACCAATGCAACAGGTAAAGTAAATTACAGATATGTATCAATATACAGCAACATACATCAATACTTATTGTTTCACATAATTTTATGATATTTACAACGTTTCAAAACATAAATATATTCGTATCTTTATAATAGTTCGTAACGAAAATATGAAATGCTTCAAATATGGGCAGAGCTCGTGCAATTTTGTGGGAGATCAATTCAATCTTTTACGTTAGGCCAAATTGTTGAGCGTGACTATATTTTTCCGCCTGGCACGTGAGCTAATGCATTGATAAACTTGCCGGCATTTCAACGCATACCGAAAAGAGACAGATGATGCTCCACTCAGCTTTTTGGTGACACGTTAAATATTCTGTCAGTTGCTTACCTCAAGAATCTATCAATAAAGCGATGAATATTTTAATTGTAAAATTCATTGAAAATTAACTTATTTATATATGAGAATCACTTACCTGTAGTCTTTGCGGTAGTGGCTGAAAATATTTAAAATACATATTATTATACAAACGAATCTAATTGCAAATTCATATTCCGTAATAAATATTTGGAATATACTATATATCTTTTTATGATTACTCTTATAATTTCTGCAATCTCTTGCTATCGTTTATTTACAAACTAATTTACATAATATAATTGACATGGAGGACTATATATTAAGATGAAAAGATATGTGCTTTCCAATAAAAATCGTTTAATGCATTAGCACTACCAAAAGCAATTGAAATGCACTGACATAACTATGATAAGTCTATTTACCTCACCGTAAACATCGAGGAAAGGAACACGGCATATAATATACGCATTTCATATCAAATACATATTATTCGTTTTGTTAATTACATATTTCGAATAATGAGAAAAACACGACTTCCACATTTTGCAGATTGTTATCTCAGTTATTTACTTCAAGACCATGGTGGATCGACATTGCAATATACAGTAACAGTACCATGCAGTTTAATTTATACAGAATTACAATGTAATGCTTTTATCAGATATTTCTAGATATTCATTTCCATATTGTCTGCTATTTATCATGAAAAAGTTATTAATAATCCAACATTAGAGCACCCAGAGATAAAGAATGTTCTGATTCATAGCGTGCACGTTGTCACTGATTGATACAATACTTCAACTGTTTCATTTTCGTTCAAGCGAAGTATAACTATAACTATTTCTTTTACATTATGAAACTATATACTAAATCTATGTTTGCTAACTGTAATTTATAAACACTTAAATTTTAATACAATTTCAAAATGTGCGAAGATATGCACAATCTACACGCATGTGCGTGCAACTTTCTAATTACTTAATATTCATACTTTCTAACATTGTAATTTTCATTAATTTCACATCACCTAAAAATGATATCATTGATGATTACGGTAAGAGCTATCTATAAAATATATCTTTCACAAACTCGATCAGATTTCATCACTCAAAATGTTTCTGGAAATTTCTATATTTCATGTCATTCATATAACCCTAAATACTGCATCATTTTCTGAATCCTTTTTACATCCTACACATTTTCAGTTCCTGCTCGGATTAATTGACTAAACTCTATTATTATTTCTGTCATTATCTTCCGTTTATTATGCTAACCACATTCGAAACTACGACATCATTTCCATGTCAGCAGCAAATATTTAATAGAGGTAATATTTGTAATGCATGTCATCTTTTGTTCCATAATGTTTTACCAAAGTTCAAACATTCTTACACAATAATTTATACTTCAGTGTTTGACCAATGCAACAGGTAAAGTAAATTACAGATATGTATCAATATACAGCAACATACATCAATACTTATTGTTTCACATAATTTTATGATATTTACAACGTTTCAAAACATAAATATATTCGTATCTTTATAATAGTTCGTAACGAAAATATGAAATGCTTCAAATATGGGCAGAGCTCGTGCAATTTTGTGGGAGATCAATTCAATCTTTTACGTTAGGCCAAATTGTTGAGCGTGACTATATTTTTCCGCCTGGCACGTGAGCTAATGCATTGATAAACTTGCCGGCATTTCAACGCATACCGAAAAGAGACAGATGATGCTCCACTCAGCTTTTTGGTGACACGTTAAATATTCTGTCAGTTGCTTACCTCAAGAATCTATCAATAAAGCGATGAATATTTTAATTGTAAAATTCATTGAAAATTAACTTATTTATATATGAGAATCACTTACCTGTAGTCTTTGCGGTAGTGGCTGAAAATATTTAAAATACATATTATTATACAAACGAATCTAATTGCAAATTCATATTCCGTAATAAATATTTGGAATATACTATATATCTTTTTATGATTACTCTTATAATTTCTGCAATCTCTTGCTATCGTTTATTTACAAACTAATTTACATAATATAATTGACATGGAGGACTATATATTAAGATGAAAAGATATGTGCTTTCCAATGAAAATCGTTTAATGCATTATCACTACCAACACCAATTGAAATGCACTGACATAACTATGATAAGTCTATTTACCTCACCGTAAACATCGAGGAAAGGAACACGGCATATAATATACGCATTTCATATCAAATACATATTATTCGTTTTGTTAATTACATATTTCGAATAATGAGAAAAACACGACTTCCACATTTTGCAGATTGTTATCTCAGTTATTTACTTCAAGACCATGGTGGATCGACATTGCAATATACAGTAACAGTACCATGCAGTTTAATTTATACAGAATTACAATGTAATGCTTTTATCAGATATTTCTAGATATTCATTTCCATATTGTCTGCTATTTATCATAAAAAAGTTATTAATAATCCAACATTAGAGCACCCAGAGATAAAGAATGTTCTGATTCATAGCGTGCACGTTGTCACTGATTGATACAATACTTCAACTGTTTCATTTTCGTTCAAGCGAAGTATAACTATAACTATTTCTTTTACATTATGAAACTATATACTAAATCTATGTTTGCTAACTGTAATTTATAAACACTTAAATTTTAATACAATTTCAAAATGTGCGAAGATATGCACAATCTACACGCATGTGCGTGCAACTTTCTAATTACTTAATATTCATACTTTCTAACATTGTAATTTTCATTAATTTCACATCACCTAAAAATGATATCATTGATGATTACGGTAAGAGCTATCTATAAAATATATCTTTCACAAACTCGATCAGATTTCATCACTCAAAATGTTTCTGGAAATTTCTATATTTCATGTCATTCATATAACCCTAAATACTGCATCATTTTCTGAATCCTTTTTACATCCTACACATTTTCAGTTCCTGCTCGGATTAATTGACTAAACTCTATTATTATTTCTGTCATTATCTTCCGTTTATTATGCTAACCACATTCGAAACTACGACATCATTTCCATGTCAGCAGCAAATATTTAATAGAGGTAATATTTGTAATGCATGTCATCTTTTGTTCCATAATGTTTTACCAAAGTTCAAACATTCTTACACAATAATTTATACTTCAGTGTTTGACCAATGCAACAGGTAAAGTAAATTACAGATATGTATCAATATACAGCAACATACATCAATACTTATTGTTTCACATAATTTTATGATATTTACAACGTTTCAAAACATAAATATATTCGTATCTTTATAATAGTTCGTAACGAAAATATGAAATGCTTCAAATATGGGCAGAGCTCGTGCAATTTTGTGGGAGATCAATTCAATCTTTTACGTTAGGCCAAATTGTTGAGCGTGACTATATTTTTCCGCCTGGCACGTGAGCTAATGCATTGATAAACTTGCCGGCATTTCAACGCATACCGAAAAGAGACAGATGATGCTCCACTCAGCTTTTTGGTGACACGTTAAATATTCTGTCAGTTGCTTACCTCAAGAATCTATCAATAAAGCGATGAATATTTTAATTGTAAAATTCATTGAAAATTAACTTATTTATATATGAGAATCACTTACCTGTAGTCTTTGCGGTAGTGGCTGAAAATATTTAAAATACATATTATTATACAAACGAATCTAATTGCAAATTCATATTCCGTAATAAATATTTGGAATATACTATATATCTTTTTATGATTACTCTTATAATTTCTGCAATCTCTTGCTATCGTTTATTTACAAACTAATTTACATAATATAATTGACATGGAGGACTATATATTAAGATGAAAAGATATGTGCTTTCCAATGAAAATCGTTTAATGCATTATCACTACCAACACCAATTGAAATGCACTGACATAACTATGATAAGTCTATTTACCTCACCGTAAACATCGAGGAAAGGAACACGGCATATAATATACGCATTTCATATCAAATACATATTATTCGTTTTGTTAATTACATATTTCGAATAATGAGAAAAACACGACTTCCACATTTTGCAGATTGTTATCTCAGTTATTTACTTCAAGACCATGGTGGATCGACATTGCAATATACAGTAACAGTACCATGCAGTTTAATTTATACAGAATTACAATGTAATGCTTTTATCAGATATTTCTAGATATTCATTTCCATATTGTCTGCTATTTATCATACAAAAGTTATTAATAATCCAACATTAGAGCACCCAGAGATAAAGAATGTTCTGATTCATAGCGTGCACGTTGTCACTGATTGATACAATACTTCAACTGTTTCATTTTCGTTCAAGCGAAGTATAACTATAACTATTTCTTTTACATTATGAAACTATATACTAAATCTATGTTTGCTAACTGTAATTTATAAACACTTAAATTTTAATACAATTTCAAAATGTGCGAAGATATGCACAATCTACACGCATGTGCGTGCAACTTTCTAATTACTTAATATTCATACTTTCTAACATTGTAATTTTCATTAATTTCACATCACCTAAAAATGATATCATTGATGATTACGGTAAGAGCTATCTATAAAATATATCTTTCACAAACTCGATCAGATTTCATCACTCAAAATGTTTCTGGAAATTTCTATATTTCATGTCATTCATATAACCCTAAATACTGCATCATTTTCTGAATCCTTTTTACATCCTACACATTTTCAGTTCCTGCTCGGATTAATTGACTAAACTCTATTATTATTTCTGTCATTATCTTCCGTTTATTATGCTAACCACATTCGAAACTACGACATCATTTCCATGTCAGCAGCAAATATTTAATAGAGGTAATATTTGTAATGCATGTCATCTTTTGTTCCATAATGTTTTACCAAAGTTCAAACATTCTTACACAATAATTTATACTTCAGTGTTTGACCAATGCAACAGGTAAAGTAAATTACAGATATGTATCAATATACAGCAACATACATCAATACTTATTGTTTCACATAATTTTATGATATTTACAACGTTTCAAAACATAAATATATTCGTATCTTTATAATAGTTCGTAACGAAAATATGAAATGCTTCAAATATGGGCAGAGCTCGTGCAATTTTGTGGGAGATCAATTCAATCTTTTACGTTAGGCCAAATTGTTGAGCGTGACTATATTTTTCCGCCTGGCACGTGAGCTAATGCATTGATAAACTTGCCGGCATTTCAACGCATACCGAAAAGAGACAGATGATGCTCCACTCAGCTTTTTGGTGACACGTTAAATATTCTGTCAGTTGCTTACCTCAAGAATCTATCAATAAAGCGATGAATATTTTAATTGTAAAATTCATTGAAAATTAACTTATTTATATATGAGAATCACTTACCTGTAGTCTTTGCGGTAGTGGCTGAAAATATTTAAAATACATATTATTATACAAACGAATCTAATTGCAAATTCATATTCCGTAATAAATATTTGGAATATACTATATATCTTTTTATGATTACTCTTATAATTTCTGCAATCTCTTGCTATCGTTTATTTACAAACTAATTTACATAATATAATTGACATGGAGGACTATATATTAAGATGAAAAGATATGTGCTTTCCAATGAAAATCGTTTAATGCATTATCACTACCAACACCAATTGAAATGCACTGACATAACTATGATAAGTCTATTTACCTCACCGTAAACATCGAGGAAAGGAACACGGCATATAATATACGCATTTCATATCAAATACATATTATTCGTTTTGTTAATTACATATTTCGAATAATGAGAAAAACACGACTTCCACATTTTGCAGATTGTTATCTCAGTTATTTACTTCAAGACCATGGTGGATCGACATTGCAATATACAGTAACAGTACCATGCAGTTTAATTTATACAGAATTACAATGTAATGCTTTTATCAGATATTTCTAGATATTCATTTCCATATTGTCTGCTATTTATCATAAAAAAGTTATTAATAATCCAACATTAGAGCACCCAGAGATAAAGAATGTTCTGATTCATAGCGTGCACGTTGTCACTGATTGATACAATACTTCAACTGTTTCATTTTCGTTCAAGCGAAGTATAACTATAACTATTTCTTTTACATTATGAAACTATATACTAAATCTATGTTTGCTAACTGTAATTTATAAACACTTAAATTTTAATACAATTTCAAAATGTGCGAAGATATGCACAATCTACACGCATGTGCGTGCAACTTTCTAATTACTTAATATTCATACTTTCTAACATTGTAATTTTCATTAATTTCACATCACCTAAAAATGATATCATTGATGATTACGGTAAGAGCTATCTATAAAATATATCTTTCACAAACTCGATCAGATTTCATCACTCAAAATGTTTCTGGAAATTTCTATATTTCATGTCATTCATATAACCCTAAATACTGCATCATTTTCTGAATCCTTTTTACATCCTACACATTTTCAGTTCCTGCTCGGATTAATTGACTAAACTCTATTATTATTTCTGTCATTATCTTCCGTTTATTATGCTAACCACATTCGAAACTACGACATCATTTCCATGTCAGCAGCAAATATTTAATAGAGGTAATATTTGTAATGCATGTCATCTTTTGTTCCATAATGTTTTACCAAAGTTCAAACATTCTTACACAATAATTTATACTTCAGTGTTTGACCAATGCAACAGGTAAAGTAAATTACAGATATGTATCAATATACAGCAACATACATCAATACTTATTGTTTCACATAATTTTATGATATTTACAACGTTTCAAAACATAAATATATTCGTATCTTTATAATAGTTCGTAACGAAAATATGAAATGCTTCAAATATGGGCAGAGCTCGTGCAATTTTGTGGGAGATCAATTCAATCTTTTACGTTAGGCCAAATTGTTGAGCGTGACTATATTTTTCCGCCTGGCACGTGAGCTAATGCATTGATAAACTTGCCGGCATTTCAACGCATACCGAAAAGAGACAGATGATGCTCCACTCAGCTTTTTGGTGACACGTTAAATATTCTGTCAGTTGCTTACCTCAAGAATCTATCAATAAAGCGATGAATATTTTAATTGTAAAATTCATTGAAAATTAACTTATATGAGAATCACTTACCTGTAGTGTTGGTGACAGGGACTGGAAATATTTAAAATACATATTATTATACAAACAAATCTAATTGCAAATTCATATTCCGTAATAAATATTTGGAATATACTATATATCTTTTTATGATTACTCTTATAATTTCTGCAATCTCTTGCTATCGTTTATTTACAAACTAATTTACATAATATAATTGACATGGAGGACTATATATTAAGATGAAAAGATATGTGCTTTCCAATGAAAATCGTTTAATGCATTATCACTACCAACACCAATTGAAATGCACTGACATAACTATGATAAGTCTATTTACCTCACCGTAAACATCGAGGAAAGGAACACGGCATATAATATAAGCATTTCATATCAAATACATATTATTCGTTTTGTTAATTACATATTTCGAATAATGAGAAAAAGACGACTTCCACATTTTGCAGATTGTTATCTCAGTTATTTACGTCAAGACCATGGTGGATCGACATTGCAATATACAGTAACAGTAACATGCAGTTTAATTTATACAGAATTACAATGTAATGCTTTTATCAGATATTTCTAGATATTCATTTCCATATTGTCTGCTATTTATCATACAAAAGTTATTAATAATCCAACATTAGAGCACCCAGAGATAAAGAATGGTCTGATTCATAGCGTGCACGTTGTCACTGATTGATACAATACTTCAACTGTTTCATTTTCGTTCAAGCGAAGTATAACTATAACTATTTCTTTTACATTATGAAACTATATACTAAATCTATGTTTGCTAACTGTTATTTATAAACACTTAAATTTTAATACAATTTCAAAATGTGCGAAGATATGCACAATCTACACGTATGTGCGTGCAGCTTTCTAATTACTTAATATTCATACTTTCTAACATTGTAATTTTCATTAATTTCACATCACCTAAAAATGATATCATTGATGATTACGGTAAGAGCTATCTATAAAATATATCTTTCACAAACTCGATCAGATTTCATCACTCAAAATGTTTCTGGAAATTTCTATATTTCATGTCATTCATATAACCGTAAATACTGCATCATTTTCTGAATCCTTTTTACATCCTACACATTTTCAGTTCCTGCTCGGATTAATTGGCTAAACTCTATTATTATTTCTGTCATTATCTTCGCTTTATTATGCTAACCACATTCGAAACTACGACATCATTTCCATGTCAGCAGCAAATATTTAATAGAGGTAATATTTGTAATGCATGTCATCTTTTGTTCCATAATGTTTTACCAAAGTTCAAACATTCTTACACAATAATTTATACTTCAGTGTTTGACCAATGCTACAGGTAAAGTAAATAACAGATATGTATCAATATACAGCAACATACATCAATACTTATTGTTTCACGTAATTTTATAATATTTACAACGTTTCAAAACATAAATATTTTCGTATCTTTATAATAGTTCGTAACGAAAATATGAAATGCTTCAAATATGGGCAGAGGTCATGCAATTTTGTGGGAGATCAATTCAATCTTTTACGTTAGGCCAAATTGTTGAGCATGACCATAGTATTCTGCCTGGCACAGGAGCTAATACATTGATAAACTTGCCGGCATTTCAACGCATACCGAAAAGAGACAGATGATGCTCAACTCAGCATTTTGGCCACACGTTAAATATTCTGTCAGTTGCTTACCTCAAGAATCTATCAATAAAGCGATGAATATTTTAATTGTAAAATTCATTGAAAATTAACTTATTTATATATGAGAATCACTTACCTGTAGTCTTTGCGGTAGTGGCTGAAAATATTTAAAATACATATTATTATACAAACGAATCTAATTGCAAATTCATATTCCGTAATAAATATTTGGAATATACTATATATCTTTTTATGATTACTCTTATAATTTCTGCAATCTCTTGCTATCGTTTATTTACAAACTAATTTACATAATATAATTGACATGGAGGACTATATATTAAGATGAAAAGATATGTGCTTTCCAATAAAAATCGTTTAATGCATTAGCACTACCAAAAGCAATTGAAATGCACTGACATAACTATGATAAGTCTATTTACCTCACCTTAAATATCGAGGAAAGGAACACGGCATATAATATACGCATTTCATATCAAATATATATTATTCGTTTTGTTAATTACATATTTCGAATAATGAGAAAAACACGACTTCCACATTTTGCAGATTGTTATCTCAGTTATTTGGTGGATCGACATTGCAATATACAGTAACAGTACCATGCAGTTTAATTTATACAGAATTACAATGTAATGCTTTTATCAGATATTTCTAGATATTCATTTCCATATTGTCTGCTATTTATCATACAAAAGTTATTAATAATCCAACATTAGAGCACCCAGAGATAAAGAATGGTCCGATTCATAGCGTGCACGTTGTCACTGATTGATACAATACTTCAACTGTTTCATTTTCGTTCAAGCGAAGTATAACTAAAACTATTTCTTTTACATTATGAAACTATATACTAAATCTATGTTTGCTAACTGTAATTTATAAACACTTAAACTTCAATACAATTTGAAAATGTACGACGATATGCACAATCTACACGCATGTGCGTGCAACTTTCTAATTACTTAATATTCATACTTTCTAACATTGTAATTTTCATTAATTTCACATCACCTAAAAATGATATCATTGATGATTACGGTAAGAGCTATCTATAAAATATATCTTTCACAAACTCGATCAGATTTCATCACTCAAAATGTTTCTGGAAATTTCTATATTTCATGTCATTCATATAACCCTAAATACTGCATCATTTTCTGAATCCTTTTTACATCCTACACATTTTCAGTTCCTGCTCGGATTAATTGACTAAACTCTATTATTATTTCTGTCATTATCTTCGCTTTATTATGCTAACCACATTCGAAACTACGACATCATTTCCATGTCAGCAGCAAATATTTAATAGAGGTAATATTTGTAATGCATGTCATCTTTTGTTCCATAATGTTTTACCAAAGTTCAAACATTCTTACACAATAATTTATACTTCAGTGTTTGACCAATGCAACAGGTAAAGTAAATTACAGATATGTATCAATATACAGCAACATACATCAATACTTATTGTTTCACATAATTTTATGATATTTACAACGTTTCAAAACATAAATATATTCGTATCTTTATAATAGTTCGTAACGAAAATATGAAATGCTTCAAATATGGGCAGAGCTCGTGCAATTTTGTGGGAGATCAATTCAATCTTTTACGTTAGGCCAAATTGTTGAGCGTGACTATATTTTTCCGCCTGGCACGTGAGCTAATGCATTGATAAACTTGCCGGCATTTCAACGCATACCGAAAAGAGACAGATGATGCTCCACTCAGCTTTTTGGTGACACGTTAAATATTCTGTCAGTTGCTTACCTCAAGAATCTATCAATAAAGCGATGAATATTTTAATTGTAAAATTCATTGAAAATTAACTTATTTATATATGAGAATCACTTACCTGTAGTGTTGGTGCCAGGGACTGGAAATATTTAAAATACATATTATTATACAAACGAATCTAATTGCAAATTCATATTCCGTAATAAATATTTGGAACATACTATATATCTTTTTATGATTACTCTTATAATTTCTGCAATCGCTTGCTATCGTTTATTTACAAACTAATTTACATAATATATTTGACATGGAGGACTATATATTAAGATGAAAAGATATGTGCTTTCCAATGAAAATCGTTTAATGCATTAGCACTACCAACACCAATTGAAATGCACTGACATAACTATGATAAGTCTATTTACCTCACCGTAAACATCGAGGAAAGGAACACGGCATATAATATAAGCATTTCATATCAAATACATATTATTCGTTTTGTTAATTACATATTTCGAATAATGAGAAAAAGACGACTTCCACATTTTGCAGATTGTTATCTCAGTTATTTACGTCAAGACCATGGTGGATCGACATTGCAATATACAGTAACAGTAACATGCAGTTTAATTTATACAGAATTACAATGTAATGCTTTTATCAGATATTTCTAGATATTCATTTCCATATTGTCTGCTATTTATCATACAAAAGTTATTAATAATCCAACATTAGAGCACCCAGAGATAAAGAATGGTCTGATTCATAGCGTGCACGTTGTCACTGATTGATACAATACTTCAACTGTTTCATTTTCGTTCAAGCGAAGTATAACTATAACTATTTCTTTTACATTATGAAACTATATACTAAATCTATGTTTGCTAACTGTTATTTATAAACACTTAAATTTTAATACAATTTCAAAATGTGCGAAGATATGCACAATCTACACGTATGTGCGTGCAACTTTCTAATTACTTAATATTCATACTTTCTAACATTGTAATTTTCATTAATTTCACATCACCTAAAAATGATATCATTGATGATTACGGTAAGAGCTATCTATAAAATATATCTTTCACAAACTCGATCAGATTTCATCACTCAAAATGTTTCTGGAAATTTCTATATTTCATGTCATTCATATAACCGTAAATACTGCATCATTTTCTGAATCCTTTTTACATCCTACACATTTTCAGATCCAGATCGGATTAATTGACTAAACTCTATTATTATTTCTGTCATTATCTTCCGTTTATTATACTAACCACATTCGAAACTGTGACATCATTTCCATGTCAGCAGCAAATATTTAATAGAGGTAATATTTGTAATGCATGTCATCTTTTGTTCCATAATGTTTTACCAAAGTTCAAACATTGTTACACAATAATTTATACTTAACTGTTTCACCAATGCAACAGGTAATGTAAAATACAGATACGTATCAATATATGGCAACATACATTAATACTTATTCTTTCACATAATTTTTTAATATTTACAACGTTTCAAAACAAATATTTTCGTATCTTTATAATAGTTCGTACCGAAAATATGAAGTTCTTCAAAGATGGGCAGATGTCGTGCAATTTTGTGGGAGATCAATTCAATCTTTTACATTAGGCCAAATTGTTGGGCGTGACTATATTTTTCCGCCTGGCACAGGAGCTAATGCATTGATAATCTTCCCGGCATCTCAATGCATACCGAAAAGGGACAGATGATGCTCAACTCGGCATTTTGGCCACACATTAAATATACTGTCAATTGTTTACCTCAAGAATTTATCATTTAAGCGATGAATATTTTAATTATAAAATTCTTTGAAAATTAACTTATTTATATATGAGCAACATTTACCTCTTGCTCTTCCAGAAGTTGGGCCAGTGTCTGGAAATATTTAAAATACCTTTTATTACGTAAACATATCTGATCGCAAATTGATATTCGTAATATAAAGTTGGAATATACTATATATCTTTTTATGTTTGCTCTAATAATATCTTCAATCGCTTGCTATCCCTTATTTCCGTACTACTTTATATATTATAATCGACATGGACGATATATATTAAGATGAAAAGATATGTGGTTTCCAATGAAAATCGTTTAATGCATAAGCACTACCAACACCAAACTGGGTGAGATTTCTTCACTTAAATCCATACTTTGTAACTTTGTAATTTTCATTATTATCTCCTCTCTTGAAAATAAATTCATTGATGATTACAATAAGAGTTCCTGATGAAATATATCTTTCACATACTGGATGAGATTACTTCACTTACAATCTCCTAGAAAACTCTATATTTCATGCCATTCGCATAACCGTAAATACTTTATCATCAGCATTTCAATCAATTATTCACCTGAGTATTATTACTCTTTACACAATTTCAGTTCTCGCTCTGCTTAATTATCTAAATCTATTATTATTATTATTGGCTTTCTATTCTATTCGTTACACCAACCAATTCCGAAACTGAGAAATCATGAGGATTCTCATGTCAGTAATAAATATTCATTAGAGACAATATTTGTGATATATGTCATCTGTTCCACGTAGTTTTGCCAAAGCTCAAAAAATTGTTTTACAATAATTTATATTTCAGTGTTTTCACCAAATCAACACGTAACACTTTTTGTAGTTAATTTCATATCTGTATCAATATATAGCAACATACATCATTACTTATTGTTTGACTCCATTTTATAATATTTACAACATTTCAAATCATAAATATTTTCGTATTTTTTATAATAGGTCTTAATGAAAATATGAATTGCTTCAAATATGTGCACAGGTCCAACAATTTTGTGGAAGATACTGTTCAGTCGTTTACATTAGCCCATATATTTAAGTGTAACTTAATTTTACCCTCTGGGACATGAGTTATTGCAATGATAATCTCGGCGGCATACAGAAAAGTGACAGATATCAAACTGCTCAGTATTTTGTTCGACGCGTTCAATATTCCGTCATGTGGTTACCTCAAGAATTTATCAATTAAACGATGAAGATTTTAATTATAAATTTCTTTGATTATTAAGATATTTATATAAGAACATATTTATCTTTTGCAGAGGTTTTATTAGCAGCAATTCTAGAAATATATAAAATACATATTATCATAGAAATAAAATCTGATAGCAAAGACATATTTGATAACGTATATTATAATATACAATATATCATTTTATGTTTACTATAATAATATCTTCAATGGCATGCTATCATTTCATTCAATACGAATTTATATAATATCATTGTCATGGAAGGCTATCTCTCAAGATGAGAAAATATGGAATTCCCAATGAAAATCGTTATAATGAACGAGTGATTTTATAAGCAATATTTCCATGGCAATCTCTTAGGTATGATAATGTTATTTACGTTATCTTAATTGTGTAGTTTCCTATGAAAATTGTTCTTATGTGCGATTGATTCTATAAGCACTAAGGAATGTATATGATTGTTATTTTATATAGAAGAAATTTTGTTAGTTTTTTTAATTATTTATTTCTGTTTATATGAAAGTTAGTTTTTTAATTACATATTTCGCATTATAAGAAAACACGACATCCGGTTTTATCATGAAGCTTTCTCAGTAATTTACCATATAAAACAAGACAGATCGGTATTGGGACATACCAGTAACACTATCATCCAGTTTACTTTATACAGAATTATCATTTAATGACTTTATCAGATATATCTCGGAATTCATTGCCAGTTTCATTACTATTCATCATATAATAGTTATTAATAATGCAATATTAGAGCTCTGACATATAACAATACTGTGAGGCATAGCTTTAATCTTGTCACAGAATGGTATGATTTGTTCAACTGCTCCATATTCTCCAAAACCATGCATAACTATAATTATTTGCTTTTCAATTATAAACCAATATAATAAAACTAGGTTTGCTAAAAGCAATCTATAAACACAAGTTTCAATATTATTTTAATATTTGCGACAATGTGCAAAATCTACACTTACGTGCGTGAAATTTTGTAACTACTTAAATTCATACTTTGTAACTTTGTAATTTTTATTATTATTTACTCTCTTGAAAATAATTTCATTGATGATTACAATAAGAGTTCTTGATGAAATAAATCTTTCACAAACTGGATGAGATTACTTCACTTACAATCTTTCTGGAAAACTCTATATTTCATGCCATTCGCATGACCGTAAATGCTTTATCATCAGCATTTCAAACAATCATTCACCTGAATCTTACTTCTTCCACAATTTTCAGTTCTCCCTCTGCTTAATTACCGTAAATATATTATCATTATCGGGTTTCTGTTCTATTTATTATACTAACCACTTCTGAAACTAAGACAGTATATCCATGCCAGTTATAAATATTTTTTGATGGCTATGTTTGTGATGCATGTAATCTTCTATAGCTCGAAGTTCAATCATTGATTTACAATAAATTATACATCAATATTTTCCCTAAAGTAACATATAACATTCTTTAAAATAACTTTCAGATATGTATCAATATATAGCAGCATAAATCAATATTTATTGCCTGACAACATTTCATAATATTTACATTTTAAACCATAAATAATTTCGTATTTTATAATAGTTCGTAATGAAACTATAAATTGCTGCAAATATGGTCACAGCAATTTTGTGGGGGATCTACTCCATCGTTTACATGAACTCAGATATTTTAACGTCTACGACAGGAGGTAATGCAATGATAATCTCGGCAGCATTTCAACGCATACCGAAGGGGGAGAGATGACGACCTGCTTAAGAATTTGATAGACCTGTTAAAGATTCTGCCAGGTTGTTAGCCCTAAGAACTATGAATAAAACGATGAATATTATAATTATAAGAATCTTTGAATATTAACATAATTATATATAAGCATTATTTACCGTTTGGACCTCCATTAGCACTGGTTACGCCTAGAAATATATAAAATATATATTATAGAAAGTATATCGGATTGCAAAGTCATTTTTCATAATAGATATTATGAATATACAATATATCCTTTTTATGTTTGCTCTAATAACGTCTTCAATGGCATGCTTTCCTTTCATCTCGAGATGAGAAAATATCTGGTTTCCAATGAAAATCTTTTTAATGAATTAGTGATCCTATCAGCACTATTTCAATGGCAAGGACATGGGTTTTTTAAGGTTATTTACCTTATCTTAAACATCGCAAAAAATACACACGCAATATATTATAGTTATTTAATATAGAATAAATATTATTAGATTTGTAATTACTTAATTTGGATTATATGGAAGACATGACATCAATACCTATTGGTTGGCAATATTTCATAATATTTACATTTTAAAACAAATATTTTCGTATTAGCATAATAGTTCGTAATGAAATTGAGAATTGCTTTAAATATCACATCCCACCAGACTCAAGACACAAGAAATATTTTCTCAAATTGCTGCAGGATTTTCTTTCTTTCTTTTTTTTTAAATATCATTGAGTGAATGACTGCTTCTCACACATTGTGCGACGCTAGATTCATGAGAAATATTTAAACCTTTCACCAATATCCAATGAGTGT
This sequence comes from Octopus sinensis, assembly GCF_006345805.1. Taxonomy (NCBI): domain Eukaryota; kingdom Metazoa; phylum Mollusca; class Cephalopoda; order Octopoda; family Octopodidae; genus Octopus; species Octopus sinensis. Next base: position 85,056,505 of record NC_043003.1, read on the forward strand.
GAAAACGCACCTTGCTGCCATGCTCCTGTACTAGAAATAGAAATGCTTGCATTCGTAAACGCCATTCTTAATACCAAAGGATAGACAGTGTTTACAGAGTGCAGTTTTTCTTCCTTTCAGAGACATGATGTCAATGTAAATAATAGATATTATTAAAGACAACGTGTGTAATGTACGTAATTTACTGTTCCACGTAGTTTTCCCTAATTTCAAATATTGACTTATAATAAATTACACTTCAGTGCTCTAACCAAAACGCCAGTTAACTTTCTTTTAAAGTAATTTTCAGCTAGGTATTAATATATAGCAACATACATTGATACTAATTGTTTGGTATTGCTTAAAATAATTCCGTACAAGGCCAGGAAGAATGAGAGGTAGCGACGTGAGACAGAGTACAGAGAAATAGAGCTCGTTTGAATGGATAATTTTAATGTTGTGAGAGAACGAACATTTTTTTCATTTTCCTGCAAGTTCTTTCTTCACAGATGCCACTGTGCGAATATCCGGTTCCAAATAGTACATTATGTCTTGTAGGAATCATTAGAATATTTTGAGATTTTATATTAGCAAGAGTATGCTATCTTAATCCTCATAATGTTTTAAGGAACACACCTTGCTACTGCGTTTCTGTACAAAGTTTTTTCCATGGATTCATTCCCTTCCTAACACCATCGGGTATACTAATTCATTTTATCACAATTTTTCTTGGCACCAGTGTAATAGTTTGCCTCGTCTTAGTCATGCCTCAAAAGTCCTCGCATCCCTGCATGGTCTTTGCTCGAACTTTGAACATTTCGCAGCTGATACAGATTACACTTTTTACCTGTCACAAGCGCTTTGGAGTTTGTCTCACCTTCTGCAACACGATTCTGGCGTGTGTACTGGGTGCTTTCTCCCGTTGTGTGTGTTTGCTGAAATTGCTGAGCGGAGTGACAATCATGTCATGAAAAACTGCAAAAACTATGGAAAGAAGCCACAAAGCGGGAAGAAGAAAAATCCATAAAAATGTGGGAAAAACAACAAGAGTGAGTCACTAACTATGAAGAAAACCATGGAGACAAATGCATAATGAAAACGAAACCACAACAACACGAAGAAATCGAAAACAAACTTAGACACTAACCCCAGAAGAACCGAACTGAGGTAACGAACCTCTAATTACCCAAGAACATACGCGGAAATGACCCCTGTCTCACCCCAAGTACAGACCAGAAACCTATATTCTTCAATGCATAACACTGCAAATAACCAACACATGAAATATAGAAGACGACAATCAACCCATAAATCAACACACCATAGATGGATAAATAAAAAGAAAAAGGGCATGATAGGCAAATATCATACAGACAACCACCAACCGAAAATAACATGTACCCTAGATGGATGAATACATAGGAAGAGAGACAAATAAAATACAGACAGCACGGGTACTATAATAGGAATAATAATCATCATGATAACTCAAGCAACCCACGATTTACGACCAAAAATCCCATATATCCTGAATGGCGAAAAGAGCATGGAGGAAGGGAAGAAAACAAAACTTATAACCAGCGGAATTCATATAAAAGATATGAACCATCCTCCCACTTACATGGAAACCAGAACGCCGAGATCAGAAAACGGAGACATAGTGACAAAATTCCATTTTTAGGGAGGAAATACTAAAATAACACACCGGACCCGATAATACACAAAATTTAAATGAACACACACACAACATATAGACCCGAAGATCATAAATTTGTCAAACGAGAATGAGATGATCCTCCTATTAAAATGTTTCAAGTTTACCCCGACACCTACACCTAATCTCATAGAACTGGAATCTGATACTGAACACTTCAACCGCCACCTCCGACTTATAGAATTCTTGAACAACAAAGATTTAAATGATGAATAATAGTCAGAAATAAATCCCACTTCATCCGCTACAAGGGAAAGGACAAATAGTTAGACGTATATATAGGCACGATTTAAAAATTTCCCCTAAATACCCACAGATGCAAACAAAACCTTCGTGAAGAGGAAAAGGAAGCCTTACAAACACTGAAGAATGACATCTCAGTCATCCTAAAAGAAAAAAACAGTAATGAATAAAATCAGGAGACTAATCAATGAATTCCAAGATTCCTTCACGGACAAGGAGGAAGATTATATATGCAGCTCTGTAATCAAAGAGAGTAATTTCTACGGATTACCCAAAATCCACAAAAGCTCCGAAATACAAAGTGCCATAAATAAGAAGTACCAATACGTAAAAATACTAAGGCCTTCTGACCTCAAACTAAGACCAATAGTTGCTGGAAATCAAGCACCAACACAACAACTAAGTCATTCTTTGGATATACTCCTAAAACCTTTGTAGCTTTTAATACCCAATTATGTACATGATGGCATAGATTTCATCCAACACATCCCTTCCACTGTCGCAGAAGATACTATACTCACAAGTTTTGATGGCACCAATTTCTATATTAATATACCTCACACTTTAGGCCTAGAAGCAATCAAATACCGGGTAGAGGAACACAGAGAACGGATAAATGAACGTTTCAACACTGACTTCATCACCAAGGCCACACACCTAGTACTAGAGGAAAATACCTTTAGATTCGACAATAAAACATATGGACAAAAAAGGGCACGGCCATGGGTACGCTGTTTACGATCTCATATGCAAACTTAGTAATGGGATACTTGGAAGTAAAACTTTATGAGGAAGTAGAAAAAACTTTTGATCAGGAGTACAAGAAATATATTAAAAAGTGGAAACGCTTCCTTGATGATTGCTTCATCTTCTGGGACAAATCGAATGAAGATCTAAATATATTTAACAATATACTGAACACACTTGACCCATTCATCTAATTCACGACAGAATCCATTTGCAATGAACTACCATTCCAGGATATCCATATAAAAATACAGAACTCCACAGTCACAACAAACATATTTTATAAAACACCGACACCAACCAATATTTAAATTTCTACTCTTGCCATAGACGCATCTGTGCTATAATGACTGACCCCAAAATACGTGAAATCCGACTCAACGAAATCAAAGGCTTCCCCACAACACAGAAATACCCCTTAGGATTAATTAATGAGGGGATTAAAAAAGCGATGGAACTGAATATCACATCTACGGATACCTAAGGAAAAAGTTAATGAAAACACGATTCCGTTCATTAACACACACAGTCCTGGAATGACCATCTTCCACAAACTTACCTGTACTCCTACAAAGACCCAAAATGAAAAATCTGATTGAAAAAAAACACCTTACGGAATAGCAGATGCCAACCAAAAAATCTTAAAAAACACCTCACAAGGGCAGAATTCAAATCAGAGAATGAATCTGAATTCTTAGTAAAAGAATGTGGAGTTAGAAGATGTAGAACACGCAACATCAACAACTTCAAATACTTGGAAAGGGGTTCTTACATAAAATTCAAAAGCGGATCCCTTTTCAAGATGCAGATATGAACTGCAAAAGGCAAAACCTCATATACTGCATTACCTGCCCAAACTGCTAAGAAAATTACATTGGTGAAACAAATAATTCCCTCTGCCAACGTGCAAGAATCCACAGGCAACATATCCGACAAGAGGAATTACGCGAGATTCCATTAAGTAAGCATCTGGAAATATGCAGCCTCCAAAAGTTAAACATTTTTCCCTTTTATAAATGTGCACGGGACGATCTGCATTACTGAAAAGCAATGGAACTAGATTTCATCAAAAATTCTCTCCAAAATTGAATGTTTGAAGGTAAAGTCGAGAATTTGAATACTTTATACCAAATGTGGTACATCTCTACAAATGTTCAGATATATGTGTGTAGCATTGGGATGTTTTAGATTTACGTATATATACATACATTCATATATATATATATATATATATATATATATATATATACATATATATATATGAATACAAAAATGGGGCATCCAGACAGTTAGATGATACAAAAAGAGACAAGAAAAAACAAGGAGTCATTCCTCAGTCGAGTTCCAGATTATTTTTGCAGTTTCGTCGAGTATAACCAGCCGAAACTGAAAAGATAATCTGGAACTCGACTGACGAAAGAAAACTCCGAATGAACCGTTTTTGTTTTTCTCTTGTCCCTTTTTGTATCATCTAACTGTCTGAATGTCTTGTTGTCTCCGGTTGCGTTCTTGTCCCATTTTTTTGTATTTTTTATATAGCTATAGCGGCATGCGTACACTTTGGGCTCTCATATATATATATATATATATATATATATATATATATATGACCTCGTGTGTACCGTTGGCGATTTTTTTCCTCTGTCTTCCCTTCTCTGGATCTTTCCTTCTCCTATGTTTCCGACGAAGAGCTCCGCTCGAAACGTTAAACCCTCCTTCTTTCCTTCTTCCCTGAGCGTCCAATAATACTATATTTGTTCCACGTCCTCGCGTTGTTGTGTGTTTTTTTGTGCTTTCTTGTTTGGATTAACTATATATATATATATATATGTATGTATGTATTTTTTTAGTATATTTTATTTGTTGATTGATTTTTTAAATTGTTAATTTGCAAATATTATACTAATATTTTTTAATGCAGAACTACATTTCATCAAGAAATTCGCTCCAAAAATGAATGTTTGGAAGGGGTAACAGGACATTTTGTATTCTAAATATAAATTTTATTTGACAAGTTCGAGAATAATGAACAAGCTGTTTTTCCAAAATTCTGACGACTTTTTTCTCAAAACATATATATATATCTAAGCAATAATAAATCTCTGAACGACACGACAATGTGAAGTATATTTGCCATTTAAATGTGGCTAACCACTAAGAGAGGATGCTACTGTAGCTTGTAGCCCCAGGAGAACATCTCCAGTTGGCTATATATATATATATATATATATATATATATATATATATATATATATATATATATATATATACATATATATATAGGTATATATATATATATGAAGCAGATCATACTCAGTCCAACCAGGCACAAAAATGGCCAGGACCTCTGGACAGAACTGACAATGTATGGCCCGGAATTAACTAAAGATAAACTCCGCACAGATGGCGCTCAAACCCTATCAAGCCTAAATTTCTATAAGGCTGACTGGAAGTAAGTTGAAAAACAAATACTCCAGCAAGACTGGACTAAAAGCCTCTCTATGCATGACATAGATGTGAAACTCAATAAATTCATGTCAATTATGCGAGTCATACGCATTAAATATGTCCCTGAGAAGGGAACCAATACACACAAAAACATCATTCCCCGAGACAGGAGAATACACCTGCGGCGGAGAATAAAGATCTCGAATCATTTAAACAAACACCTTAATATTGTGTGACCAGGTTGGATTCTTGTGAACAATATATTTTGAAGCTATGGGTGCAGGAGCTGTACTTAGTTGTTTACAGTCGCTAACCAAGGATCAGTATTAAGGAATGAGAGTCTGTTGTTAGGGTACGCATATATGTATATTATTTATATTATATGAGTGAACGCCACGCATCCATTTCCAAGTAAGTTTTATCTTAATAATCCTGATGCAACATTATTCTATCACTATCTCTATTTCTCTCTCTCTCTTCCTCTTTCTATATTCTTTTTATCTTTCCTTTTTTCTCTCTCATCCTTTCTCTAATTCTTCTCCTCCTCCTTCACCTTTCTCTATCTGCCCCTGTCTCTCCCTCACTCTTCCTCCTTGACTCTATCGTTGCTCACGCGTGACCAGCGGCCATCTTTCTTCTCCTAACTCGAATTTCTTTCTTTCTTCTCGTTCAGCTACAGGGATAGCATGAATTTTTGTCTGTCACTTGTCAAAGCTTGTTTCTCCAGCGTTCATCACTTTACCTCATTATGGCTTAACAGCCCTTACCGTTTGTTTTTACTGTCCTGCTTTTGTTACCAATTTTGACCCTCCGCAAATCCCAAATTTTATTAAATTTGCTTTGCGGGAGCAACTGTTTTGACGAAGACGCATCCTGTCCTAATGCTCGAAATGCGAAGTAGAAAAAGCAGTGAACAACTGATGAAGGGATTGTTCTTTATGTTGCCTGTCTTGTTTTTCTATTTGTTTCTTTCGTTGTTCGCAAAAAAGTTCGTTTTCCATGTTTTTGTTTTTCATATTCTATCTCATGTTGTTTACGTTTTTTTTTACGGCTTATGCATGTGTATATATATATATATATGTAAGTATGTACAGGAGTGGCTGTGTGGTAAGTAGCTTGCTAACCAGCCACATGGTTCCGGGTTCAGTCCCACTGCGTGGCATCTTGGGCAAGTGTCTTCTGCTATAGCCCCGGGCCGACCAATGCCTTGTGAGTGGATTTGGTAGACGGAAACTGAAAGAAGCCTGTCGTATATATGTATATATATATATATATATATAATGTATGTGTGTGTGTGCTTGTGTGTCTGTTTGTCCCCTTAGCATTGCTTGACAACCGATGCTGGTGTGTTTACGTCCCCGTCACTTAGCGGTTCGGCAAAAGAGACCGATAGAATAAGTACTGGGCTTACAAAGAATAAGTCCCGAGGTCGATTTGCTCGACTAAACGCGGTGCTCCAGCATGGCCGCAGTCAAATGACTGAAACAAGTAAAAGAGTAAAAAAAGTAAAGAGTATATGATTAAGCGCCCTGCATCCATTTCCAAGATACTTTGGTGAATGGAGCTAGCTATGTACTGGATGATGATTGGTGATATTCCCCGTTCAGATGTGGTGGGGCAGAATATACAGTGTTCCGAAATTAAGACAACAGAAGTTTCAGGCTTCAATAGCTATCTTTAAATGTGATAAGATATGAAAATTATACATCATTATAAAAGCTTCGTGTGTTTTCTTTGTGTTTCAGTCAATATAAATTCACACTTTGGAGTGTATCTGGTTCCGTCGAACTTTGGAGTGTATCTATCTGGCTCGTAAATCGACGTCAAAATCAAGTTAGTTATGGTTTGGGCGACTGTGACAGCCACTGAAAGGTCTTCCTTCGTTTTTTGTGCCATCGTGGGTTAAAATTAACAACTAGCGATTCATTAGTGATATTCTGGAAGCTGAACAGCTTCCATGGGTGAATGTACACTTTCAAGATGCACCTTGGCGCCTCCAATAGGACTCGGCACCATCCCACAGCTTCAAACAGACAAAACAATATTCCGTTGTTCATAGGCAAGGATGTATGGCCCTCAAAAAGCCCCGATCTCAATCCGTTGGATTTTTCTGTCTGGTTCATGCTCGACACTGCGCTAGGAATGGATTTCGATTCTGCAAGAACAGTTGCTTACCATATGTGAACCATTTGCACTTCGATTTAAGGCCGTGATTCGAAACAGAGGTGATCATATCGAATAAATGTGGTATTGTCATAATTGTGTTTCCTTTATGATTGTACTGCAATGCTAGATGCGAAATACAACAATATTTTACTTTGACAAAATTGAAAAAAATTGGTTGCCTTAATTTTGGGTCACCCTATGCTTGTGTATAGTTTGACCCCAAAGTCTCAGGCAGAGAAGCACAGCATCTTTTAATGGACTAAGAAGAAAGATATTGAAAGGGTTCCAATCGGCAACGAAAGAACTTTGACAAACAAAAACAAAACCAATGTATCAATGTTTAACCAAATCAATCAAACAATCGATTAGTTTGTTGGATATGCAACCAATTGACTAATAATAAATTGAACTAGTGGAATTGAACCAGTGAGTGTGTTAATAATATTAGCATAATGACTCTTCCTAGATACAACAATATATACACACATACACTCACACACACACACAAGCACACACACATACAAGCACACACACACAAGCACACACACACACAAGCACACACACACACAAGCACACACACACAAGCACACACACACACAAGCACACACACACACACACTCTCTCTTTCTCTCTCTCTCTCACACACACATATATACGCACACATACATTCAAACATATATATCAAAACCTGGGAGAAGGTAGGCGTGGCTGGAACAAGGGACACTATGGAGGGTGTAATGGCGCTTCGGCATAGCGAAGCAGTTTCTTAACAAGGAGAATGCCAGAAGGTTGTTGTTCAGTCCTCTCCTCAACATCACATCACACTTTGAAGGCTATGCGTTTGCAATCCAGGAACAGGATATTGCCACAAAGTATCTGGTGAACATGAGAGATAGTGACGCTCTTGTAATCCCAAGGAGCAACTGTATGTGTAAGCTATGTCATGTTTCTGTGGAAGACATCACGCATGTGATTAGCAGCTGTCCTAAAATGTCATCACGATACTACCTCCCTATGCAGCACGATGTTGTTGCTAAAACAACTTACAATGCCATCCGCAAAAAAGAATGTCCTGAAATAAACTTAGAAAATCCCTCTGTTATGGAATACATTCACAAACAACAACTTAAGGAAAACTGGTGGAATATTCCCATCAAAACTTCTGTCAAATGTAAACATTAACAGGTCAGATATTGTTGTTTGGGACAAAGGGGCAAAGGTATGTACCGTCATAGAGGTCAGCTGCCCTGCAGATATAAATATCTCTCTGAAAATCAAAAGAAAAGAAGATATATATGGACATATATATCATCTAGGTCTATATTCATAATCATACCAATAATAATTGGAGCACTAGGAGAATCTGAATAAACAGGGATTTTCAGAAAGAGAAATCGACCGGCTAATTCGTACATTACAAGTGCAACTTGTGACTGGAAGAGTAAAAATATGCAAGACTTTTCTCAAGTTCCAAATGTGAATTTATCTGTGTTAACTACATCCCAAAGATGGAGTCATGTATCTTTGTTGGAAACCGGCTACCTCCCCAATGGAAGATTTATGATAATTCAGAAATAGAAGAGACAGACATACATACATGCATACGTACATACATTCTCAATATGGAAAATACTTAGCACTCAAATGATTTGAATTTACACTCCGAAATTTTTATCAGGGACGGAGTCCACGAAGTAATGGGTGGCTATGAGAGAAATTCAGGTGAGCAGATAAGGATACAATGATGTATGTATGCATGTATTTATGTATGTACGTACATATATAGATACATGTATATGCTAAACTGGTAACACGATCTCTCTTTTTCCATCTCTCTCTCTCCCTATATATATAAATATATGTATGTTATGTATGTATGTATGTATTTATGTATGTTATGTATGTATGTATGTATGTATGTATGTATGTATGTATGTATGTATCCATATCTGTAATAGAAAGTGCTAGTTTAGTGAAATAGTAAAAAAAATAGTATATCACACGATACTCACATGAAACTATGGCCATGACGACGATGAGAAGATATATAGTCTTCATGATGTTTACTTAAGAAAGTCAACGATCACAATAAAGCGGAGACCAATTTTTTTCTTATATATATATGTTCAGTGTTATCAAAGTGTTGATATAACTAAGATTATTGCTATTGGTTACATAAGTTCTTCTGTACGAAATACTTTCCGGGGGATACAGAATTAGTTATAAACAAACAAATAAATAGTGTTTCCACTACTACTACTACTACTACTACTACTACTACTACTACTACGACTACTACTACTACGACTACTACTACTACTACTAATAATAATAATAATAATAATAATAATAATAATAATAATATTAGTGCTCATGGGAACTGCTCATATCCTGCGCAAAATACTTTCTATGTAATCCCAAGGTTTAAAACAAACATAATTTTCGGTTTAAAAAGAAATTTTTTTTTTTAGACATTCATTAGAACAACACCAACCCCCCCCCCTGTTGTCTCTTGAGGTCTGTGGGTGAGACTTGGAGCCAACTTGTCAAACATAGAATAATAATAATAATAATAATAATAATAATAATAATAATAACAATAATAATAATACTTTCTACTATAAGCACAAAGCCTGAAATTTTAGGGGAAGGGGCAGTCGATTAGATCGACCCCAATACGTAACAGATACTTAATTTATCAACCCCGAGAGGCAAAGTCGACCTCGGCGAAATTTGAACTCAGAATGTAGCGGCAGACAAAATGCCGCTAAGCATTTCGCCAAGCGTGCTAACGATTCTTCCAGCTCGCCGACTTTAATGATAATAATAATCCTTTCTACTAAAGGCACAGGGCCTGAAATTTGGTGCATTAATGATAATAGTAATTATAATGATAATAATCCTTTCTACTATAGGCACAAGTCGGGGAAGGGGCTAGGCGATTACATCAATCCCGAAACGATGAAAAGCAAAGTTGACCTCAACAGAATTTGAACTCAGACCGTAAGGACGGACAAAATGCCGTTAAGCATTTTCCCACCGTGCTGTTCTGCCAGCTCGCCAATTTTAATAACAACAACAAAAAAAAAATAATAATAATAATAATAATAATAATAATAATAATAATAATAATAATAATTATTATTATTATTATTATTATTATTATTATTATTAGAAGATTATTAATTAGAAGAAGAAGAAGAAGAAGAAGAAGAAGAAGAAGAATATGGGGCGAGTAAAAGATAAGAGATGTTACATGTTACAGTATGACTGAAAGCTTGGTGGGGCGGTGAAGTAGTGAAACATTTTCAGGTAATGCAACAGAGACATTTAAATGCGTAGGGTTTTTCTAAGGATGTGGGCAGTACTTGTCAGTACAATCTTATGGATTTCTCTGAGACATGGTTCTTCTGAGATCTTATCTAGATGTTTCTGACATCCCTTTTGTATCATACCTAGGGCACCTACAATAACAGGAACAGTTCTCGCTTTAAGATGCCACTTCTTTCGTATTTCAATTTCCGAGTTCTTACATTAACTTAGTTGCCAAACACTTACATCTCTTAGTCTATCAGTGGGAACACATTATTATTATTATTATTATTATTATTATTATTATCATCATCATATCATCATTATCATCATATCATCATCATCATCATCATCATCATCATCATCATCATCATCATCATCATCATCATCATCATCATTGTTATTAATGCAGCGAGCTGCTACAATCGTTAGCATGCCATGCAAAATGATTAGCTGCATTTCGTCCGTCTAGAGTTCAAATTCCGCCGAGGTCTACCTTGCCCTTCATTCTTTCATGGCCCATGATATAGGTACCAGTTAAACCATGGGATCGATGTAATCGACTTTCCCCCTCCACCGAACTTGCTGGCCTTGTGCCAAAATTTGAAACCATTACTATTATCATCGTTCAACATTTGGTAGTTTCAAGCAAATTATACTGCATCACCTGCTACACTTCTGTGATGCTGGGCTGTGCACCATTGTATGTTCTATTTTGTTGTTGTTGTTGTTCGGAGTGTGCAAACTCTTCACAGTATTGTATTGCGTCAGTTCCTTTGTTATGGGATGTAGTGCAATCTTTTGTTGCATTAATGTCTGTATTGTATGTTGTGCGTGTAGTGCGTTGGTTAAATCGCCTATCGGTTGCAGTTTATTTCATTGGATATTTGCTGTGTCTTGTGTTTGTGAATTGTTTTGTTTAGGTTGTGTAATCGAATTGATATTGTCTTGCGTAGGATGCAGGCTGTTCCTAGCAGTGCTCTATTTTGTACAATGTGTAGTATTGAGGGTCCAGATATAGCTTCAACGTTTTTCTTCGTAGGTTTTTTTATCATGCCCAATGCTCCAATTATCAATTATTTTTTTATATTTATTTCATCATGTGATTAATGAATAACTGGAATACAGACTTATGTGGACAATTTTTAGTGAAGGTTAACTTTAAAAGAGGCTTATTTCAGGGAGAGACTACCGTCATTGTTGTTTGCGATTTGCATAATACCCTCACACAGATACTACGGAAAGTGACATCGGAGTACACCTTGAAAAGTGGAGAAAAATTAAATCACCTGTTATACATGGATGACTTAAAGATTTTTGGAAAGAACGAACGTGAAATAAATGGTCTAATTTCAACATTGCAAATATTCAGTCCGGATATCGAGATGGAATTTGGGATTAAAATGTGTGGTGTGCTTATCATAAAAAAGAGCAAAGTAGTGTCGTCCGATGGTGTAGGACTACCCAACGGTGAGAGAATCAAGGATGTTGAAATTGTAGGATATAAGTATCTGGGTATTTTGAAGTATGACAAAATCAAGGAGAATGGGAGAGTGAAATAAAGGAAAGCTTTAGGCGAGAATATCTAAGAACCAAATTAATTATGGGAAGTAAACTAAATGGAAAGTACAAGATAAGGGTAATGAATACATGGGCTATTTCCTTAATGCGATACGGTGCAGGTGTTGTTAGGTAGACGAAGAATGAGCTTGAAGAGTGATGACAATGAACAAGGATATCGATAGATTTAATGTGATATCGATAGATTTAATGTGCCTAGAAAGAAGGGAAGAAGAGGCCTCATAGGGTGCAAGATCTAGGTTGTCAACGAGAACAGTCTGGGGCGGTGCATCAAACAGCAGAGTAAATCCTTGCTTGCCGCAGCTAGAAATAGCAACATGATAACTACCAAAAATGTGACGCGCTGAAAATTATCTAAGAAACTAAATGAGGAAGAAAGAACAACTGGAAATGAATGTAGAGACATTACCTCAGAGAAATCTAAGATTAAGACAAGACTAACACATGAAGATGGATAAGGAAAAGTAATCTGAAAGGATGAACTGAGATATTGATATGCAACACCCAGGAACAAGCTCTGAGAACTAATAACACCAAGTTCCTAATAAATAACAGCAGTTAATCGCGCCCTTGTAGGATGTGCGGCAGTAAAAATGAAACAATCACACTTTGTGAGTTAAGGTAGCAAACTGGCACAGATTCACTTCAAAAGGCTGCACGATAACTGGCTAAGTTTGTTCACTGAAGACTGTGTGAAAAGTATGGCCTAGGAAGAGCACGGAAATGGTACGAACATGAACTGGAGGGTGTCACTGAGAATAATAAGTATAAGATCTTGTGGAATTTTTAGTTCAATGTGATTCCCCAGCTGATGCTCGGAAACCAGAAATTGTTGTGGTAGATAAAAGGAAAAAGGAAACTAAGATCATAGATATTGCCATACATGAGGATGCACGCGTAGTTGAGAAAGAGTTGAAAAAGGTAGAGAAATACAAATTACTAAAAAAAAGGAAAATACAAAAATGTGAGCAATGAGGAAAGTAACCGTTATTCCAGTAGTTCTAGGGGCCCTCGGAGCACTAACAACCAGATTCGAGAAATATGTCGGAGAAATTGGAATTGACATGAGGGTAGAGCAGGCCCAAAACCTATTCTATTGGGGATTTTGAGATTGATGCTTGAGTGTCTTCAATGATAAATTAACAACCAAGTGCCAAGTTTTATAATTTGCCGAAAGAGACCTTTTTTTAGACATTCATTAGTACAACCCCCCCCCCCCCAAATATATGGCACACTAGGCATAACAACAACATGAACTTCCAGCCCTGTTGTCTCTTGAGGTCTCTGGGTGAGACTTGGAGCCAGCTTGTACAAATATAAAGCAAAAGTCAAACATAGAATAATAATAATAATATTTTCTCAAAAAGAAGTGGAGAAACTGTCAATGTACAAAGATTTCGAAACTGAAGTATTCAATATTTGGAGCATTAAGTCAAAAACAATACCAGTAATAGTTAGAGCATCTGGTATGATAAAAACATATCAAAAACGTAGACACCATACCTGGACCTTCAACACTGGACGCTATCAAAAGTAATAATACTGTTAGGAACAGCAAACATCCTACGCAAGACACTATCAAGTCAATAGTGCAACCCAAACAAGACAATCCATGAGCACTAGACACTCTCTATAAAGTAAATGCCCAATAAAGCAAACATGTACTCTTCAAGTCGGATACCAAACAGGACATAACTCGCATTACTCACGAACACAAAATACAATACTAATGCAACAAAAGATTCAAGCCAAACCCCATAAAAAATCAAATTGATGCAATAATGTGCTGGAAAGTGTCTGTCTTCCCTAACTCCAACAAACCAAGAACACCCCAAAATGCATACACTTCAAGTTGTTGGGCAGGTGATGCAGTAAAAGTTTAGTTGAAATTATTGAATATCTAAAATTAGTAATAATAATAGTAAATGGTTTTAAATTTTGGCACAAAACCAGAAATTTTGGGAAGGAGTTAAGTCAATTACATCGATTCCAGAACTTGACTGGTACTTAATTTATCGACCTCGAAAGGAGGAAAAAGGTTGACCTGAGCGGTTAATTGAATTCTGGATATAAAAGGACGAAACACTGCTAAGCCGGTAAGGCGTGCGAACGAATCTACTAGCTCCTAGCCTTACTGCTACTGCTTCTATTGCTGCTGCTGCTTCTGCTACTACTACTACTACTACTACTACTACTACTACTACTCTGCACCTCTCTACCGTCATCTTCACAAATCGCTAATGCAATTGAGCGATTTAGTGAAGGACGGTTTTGTCATCCTACATACATCTCAGATACACTCAGCATCTAGCGCTTCCAGCCTGAAGAGGTTGTCGAACAGGTTGTCGCGAACCAAACATCATTCTAGATGCAAAATCTCAGTCTTGGTCTACGCTTGGCCCATGACTGAAGCTCAACCAACGTGACGAGCAACAGAAAGACATCTTGCACAAAAGACATGCATACTAGTTTGCCCTCGTTTTCAGCGTCGTAATCTAGATATTTCTACAGGTGCATCAACCTCAGCACAGCCGGCACGTCATCAAGAACAGAAACCCGAGACCACCACAGAGTAAGTACTGACGACAGCTAGATTTTATGACTATTGCAACTTGACTCTTCCATAAGAATCGAAAAGTAAGTGTTCTAATCTGGTTCGAGTTTTATTGGGACAAGCTACGACTGTCAAACGGAAGTACACCACCGAAGCAATATAACGCATTCACTGCTTCAACTCAGCCTTCAGATACAGTTTTCCTTGCAGCCAATCTCTAAATGAGACTAGCCACCCTACTTGTAGCCGCATCCAGTTCCTATCCACCTAGAGGTCTGGTCAGGACCAGACTCTGAGTACCTCACCGGAACCTCGGCCCAGCAACGGAAATGCTACTGGTCACATGAACTTGCGTAATTGCAAACCCACCAACTTGTCCTAGTTTATGCATACTCCTGTACATAATTGGTATTCTCTGAGATAGTGTCGATTACTTCTCTATCCGAAGACATACTGACATCCGAAGACATATCTGACAGTGATGTCTTTCGCGTATGTGGACAAGACTCTCCTGTACCCAAAAATTTATTAAGGCGCAGGCTGTGTGATAAGAAGCGTGTTTCCCAACTGCATGGTTTCGGGTTCAGTCCTACTGCGTGGCACCTTGGGCAAGTGTCAACCTCGGGCTGACCAAAGGCTTGTAAGTGGATTTGGTATGACAAAGTGTGTTTACGTCCCCGAAATTTAGCGATTCAGTAAAAGACACCGATAAAATAAGTACTAGATTTACAAAGATAAGTCCTGGATTGATTTGTTCGACTGAATGCGGTGCTCTAGCATGGTCGCAGTCAAATGACTGAAACAAGTAAAAGAAAAAAGAATAAATGAGTTTAATATAAAATAAAATAAAACAAAAAATAAACAAATAGTCAATTTGTATTTTATGCTATTAAAAAAAAGACTTTTCAGTGCACGAGTCATGTATCTACTTGTTTATTAGGAAACATGACATTTTAAATACAGCATTTGATTAAAAGTGTTAAAACATCCTGGAGATTGGTTTATTAGTAAAATCACAAACGCCCCCGCCACCACACCACCACCAACAACAACAACAGCAACGACAACACTACAACTACCACCATAACCAGTAGCATCATCACTATCATCATTATTATCGTCAACATCAGCTTCATCATCGGGTCATCGAGGTCATACTGAGACAGGGTATTTCCTCAGGTTAGCAGATAGACACATCGTATAAGGAATTGCCCGAACAAAATTGCAAACTTTAAGAATTCTGGCGCAAAGCATCTATTAGATCAATAAAAAAATAATGCATTAATTATTCGCGTAAAATTACGTGCACTTTCTTGCCGCTTAATATACCGCGTTTAGTTCCTCTGTAAATGAATTACCTAAAAAAATATCTACCGTAGTGGACTTTAAAGAACTCAAAGCATTCACAGAAATATTTCTCAATATTCTGCACCTTGCTAAAACTAAGAATTCCATGAAATTAGACCTTTCTAAGGATAATATATTGCTTTTTATTTGCTAACTACTGTGTCAATAATGTTTTTCGTGTTTCTTTTTTTTTTTTTTTTGTATTACTGATCATATATTTTCCGTCAAAGGCGGCGAGCTGGCAGAGTCGTTAGCATGCCCGGCGAAATGCGTAGCCGTATTTCGTCTGCCGTTACGTTCTGAGGTTCAAATTCCGCCGAGGTCGACTTTGCCTGAAAGGAGTAAAACATATGCTAATTTTTACGTGGAACGTAGCTGATAGACTTCAATACGCAAGCATTTCTGAAATATGAATCATACTAAGATTAGAATAGCTGTATGAAGGGCGTAAAGACTAAATCCCGGAAATCGCTCAGAACTTTCCAGTCCTCCATTTTGTCCACAACTACAACTTTGATCTTTATGAGCCCAATGCTGTTCACTGTTTCACCATGCATCACGCTGTTCCCGACAAAAAAGGAGACATTAAATCCCCAATTTTAGCCCCGAACGCCCTGGACTTCAATACTGCAAGCATTTCTGAAATATGAATCATACTAAGATTAGAATAGCTGTATGAAGGGCTTAAAGACATAAATCCTGAAATCGCTCAGAACTTTCCAGTCCTCCGTGTCACAACTACAACTTTGATCTTATGAGCCCCAATGCTGTTCACTGTTCACCAATGCATCAAGCTGTTCCCGACAAAAAAGGAGACATAAAATCCCCAATGTTAACCCCGAACGCCCTGAATATATGAAACGAAAATCATAATATGCACATTGAGTACTTTTCCAGTTAATGTTTTGGATCTCTTATGTATCACTATACATAAAAACACGCATATACATACTCAAATAGGCGCAGGAGTGTATGTGTGGTAAGTAGCTTGTTTACCAACCACATGGTTCCGGGTTTAGTCCACTGCGTGGCACCTTGGGCAAGTATCTTCTACTATAGCCTCGGGCCGACCAAAGCCTTGTGAGTGGATTTGGTAGACGGAAACTGAAAGACACTCATCGTATATATGTATATATATTGGTGTGTGTCTGGTGTTTGTGTGTCTGTGTTTGTCCCCTAGCATTGCTGACAACCGATGCTGGTGTGTTTGTGTCCCCGTTACTTAGCAGCAGTTCGGCAAAAGAGACCGATAGAATAAGTACTGGGCTTACAAAGAATAAGTCCCGGGGTCGATTGCTCGACTAAAGGCGGTGCTCCAGAGCATGGCCGCAGTCAAATGACTGAAACAAGTAAAAGAGTAAAAGAGTAAAGAGTAAAGAGTAAATACATATGCATACATATATCCTACACCATATATATGCATACATACATGAATGTATGTATGTATGTATAATACAATGTTCCACATAAACACTGAACAGTTGCTTAGAACAAATATAAACTAAACACGGATATTCGAAACTAAAGGATATCTAAATATATGTTAATATAAAATGACACTTAAATACAACTGTTCAAATGAATAAATATTTATTGTTGTTTTCCCCATGGTATTTTGAGCTTAGCAAGTCAAGGAGTGCTTACTTCTCACACCTCACACGTATTTATTCCGTCATTTGCAATAAGTTTCAATTTCGTGTATAGATTTAACATCGATAAACACAGATTGCAATTGCTATTATCGCTTGATTTTTATTGTGAGAAGAGAGCTTGGCTTATTGGATTAAATTTTTGATAAAGCAATTCAAAATATATGTACTGATTGAATCGTCTCCTATACCTACTCAAAACCTTGTAATATTGTGTTACTGCTCCTTATATCATACTATGTTATTGTTGGAATTTCTATTGAAAACTAGTTTAGTTTGTTGCAGCAATTTAGATGTTTTTATAAATATATCGAGAAGTTTTTGCATTTTCTATCAACCTATTTGAAACGTTTCGCAAACTTGGGGGGGTTAATTAACAGAGTCCACCCTGTTGTAATCATTCAGAACTGGTCTCTGGCATAAAGAGCTCTCTTCCTTTCTTTACACCAGTCTCAGGGGTCTTGAAAACAATCTTGGCAATTGTACTTCTTCAGGAGACTAAACCAAAATAAAAGGAAAACTTCAGAAAAAGTTTGTGATGGAGCGAGGAGAGGAAGAAGGGGAATTCTGACATTTAGAAACTTTAGAAAATATGAATTGTTAGAAAGGTTAATAAATATTGATGGATGACTATTACTATAGACAATGAAAAGGAATAATATTATCAGAAGGAGGTGGGTTGTCGCTAAAAAATAAATCAGTAAGAAAGGCAAAGCAAAAACAGTGGGAGACAATGAAAAAGGTAGATAGTTAAAATGATCAAAGTAAATGTTTTCATATATGTTCGACCATATGTACGCATATACACATGCACATAAGTGTGAATTTGAACACAGAACAATCTTGGGCAATTGTACTTCTTCAGGAGGGACCTAAACCAAATAAAAGAAAACTTCAGAAAATGTTTGTGATGGAGCGAGGAGAGGGGAATTCTGACATTTAGAAACATTATCGCTTGATTTTTATTTGTGAGAAGAGAGCTTGGCTTATTGGATTAAATTTTGATTAAAGCAATTCAAAATATATGTACTGATTGAATCGTCTCATATACTACTCTAAAACCTTGTAATATTGTGTTACTGCTCCTTATATCATACTATGTTATTGTTGGAATTTCTATTGAAACTAGTTTAGTTTGTTGCAGCATTTAGATGGTTTTTTATAATATATCGAGGAAGTTTTGCATTTTTCTATCACCTATTTGAAACGTTTCGCCAAACTTTGGGGGGTAACTTTAACAGAGTCCACCCTGTTGTAATCATTCAGAACTGGTCTCTGGCATAAAGAGCTCTCTTCCTTTCTTTACACCAGTCTCAGGGGTCTTGAAAAACAATCTTGGCAATTGTACTTCTTCAGGAGGACTAAACCAAAATAAAAGAAAACTTCAGAAAATGTTGTGATGGAGCGAGGAAGTGGGGAATTCTGACATTTAGAAACTTTAGAAAATATGAATTTTAGAAAGGTTAATAAATATTGATGATGACTATTAATAGACAATGAAAAGGAATAATATTATCAGAAGTGAGGTGGGTTGTCGCTAAAATAAATCAGTAAGAAAGCAAAGCAAAAACAGTGGGAGACAATGAAAAAGGTAGATAGTTAAAATGATAAAGTAAATGTTTCATATATGTTCGACCATAGTACGCATATTCACATGCACATAAGTGTGAATTTAAACACAGCAGAGTTCAAAGTTTCTTTGGTAAGTGGAAAAGTGGGGAAAATGCATGAGCAGTAAGGAAACTGATGTTTCTGACCCTTGCCCAAACGTTTTAACAAAGGACACATTGAATAATGATGTAGTTCTAGATATAATAATCTTTGAAATGATGGATGGTCATAGCTGGAATGACTTTTGATCAATCTGGGCTAACTTGGATCTGAACAACAACAGCTGTACGTTATTCTTCAACATCTGCTAAAATAACGAACATATTTTGCCCACATCACACAACCGTCTTAAATCAATCGAAGAACACTCATTAGATGATTTATTTCAAGATACAGAAACGAAAGATGGAATAGTCATGATTTGAATGCTTTGAACAGAGGGTGTTTGATTTTGGCTGATCTGGTGTTTTAACAATAACTATATTGCTATGTGCAGTATATAATCAAAACAGCATGACCGAACTGGTAAAACCTCTTTGATGTTGGAAATAGCACCTGGGGATTCTTCAAATACATGATCCAGCATCTCTATACTTCAAATTTTCCTGTGGACCAATTTTTGGTCAGTTGTATCGACTTACACCCCAGATCTTATGTGAAAGCTATTAATCTCTAACTTGGTACCACGATTATAAGAATAAGGTGCATTTAGTAGCAATGAAGGATTTTCCTTCTAATTCGAAATGATGTATGCCTAGATCTTTCTTAATGTATTTCTAAATTGGTTCCCTAAATTCCTTGCTCTTTTTCTTTAAATCTCTCTTTAATGCACTGCCTTTTCTCTACCTTACCTCAAACTATTTCTTGTCCAATCTTCTGTATTGTGCACTTATACATATTTTTTACTTGTTCAGTTTTGGACTGCGATTATGCTGAAACATCGCCTCTGGCTTTAAGTCGGTTTTCGTTTATCAAATAGCTAGTCGCCTTTAGTTTAAGGGTCGCGACTGGACAAGGTAGATGACTTACTACAATGCGTATTGAGCACTTGGCATTTTATAAAGAAGAAGAAAGAAAGAAAGAAAGAAAGATAGATAGATAGATAGATCGATAGTATAGATAGATAGATAGATAGATAGATAGAGAGATGATGTGTCGGTATGTATGTATGCAGTATAAAGATCCCGGTCATAGATGACCATGGGTGTGCATTAGAAAGTTCCACACCACACCAGGCGGGCACAAGTCCAAGCAAGATTGTTTATGAAAGACCAAAAAGGAATAATATTATCAGAAGGAGGTGGGTTTGTCGCTAAAATAAATCAGTAAGAAAGGCAAAGCAAAACAGTGGGAGACAATGAAAAAGGTAGATAGTTAAAATGATCAAGTAAATGTTTTCATATATGTTCGACCATATGTACGCATATACACATGCACATAAGTGTGAATTTAAACACAGCAGAGTTCAAAGTGTTCGGTAAGTGAAAAGGGGAAAATTGCAATGAGCAGTAAGGAAACTGATGTTTCTGACCCTTGCCCAAACGTTTTAACAAAGGACACATTGAATAATGATGTAGTTCTAGATATAATAATCTTTGAAATGATGGATGGTCATAGCTGGAATGACTTTTGATCAATCTGGGCTAACTTGGATCTGAACAACAACAGCTGTACGTTATTCTTCAACATCTGCTAAAAATAACGAACATATTTTGCCCACATCACACAACCGTCTTAAAAATCGAAGAACACTCATTAGATGATTTATTTCAAGATACAGAAACGAAAGATGGAATAGTCATGATTTGAATGTCTTTGAACAGAGGGCTGTTTGATTATGGCTGATCTGGTGTTAAACAATAACTATATTGCTATGTGCAGTATATAATCAAAACAGCTGACCGAACCTGGTAAAACCTCTTGATGTTTGAAATAGCACCTGGGGATTTCTTCAAATACATGATCCCGCATCTCTATACTTCAAATTTTCCTGTGGACCAATTTTGTGGTCAGTTGTATCGACTTACACCCCCAGATCTTATGTGAAGCTATTAATCTCTATACTTGGTACCACGATTATAAGAATAAGGTGCATTTAGTAGCAATGAAGGATTTTTCCTCTAATTCGAAATGATGTATGCCTAGATCTTTCTTTAATGTATTTCTAAATTGTTTCCCTAAAATTCCTGCTCTTTTCTTTAAATCTCTCTTTAATGCACTGCCTTTTCTCTACCTTACCTCAACTATTTCCTTGTCCATCTTCTGTATTGTGCACTTATACATATTTTTACTTGTTTCAGTTTTGGACTGTCGATTATGCTAAAACATCCGCCTTTCTGGCTTTAAGTCGGGGTTTTAGTTTTATCAAATAGCTTATCGCCTTTAGGTTTAAAGAAAGTCGCGACTGGACAAGGTATGATGACTTCTACAATGGCGTATTGAGCACTTTGGACATTTTATAAAGAAAGAAAGCTTTGCATTTTATAAAGAAAGAAAGAAAGAAAGAAAGAAAGAAAGATAGATAGATAGATAGATAGATAGATAGATAGATAGATAGATAGATAGATAGATAGATGTATGTATGTATGTATGTATGTATGCATGTATAAAGATCCCCTTCGGTCATAGATGACCATGGGTGTGCACTTAGAAAGTTCCCACCACCACCATCCGAGGCACAAGTCCAAGCAAGATTGTTTATGAAAGACCAACAGTCGCCCATGCATACCTGCCCACCCTCTCCACGCCACTGATGTTATCCAAGGGAAAGGCAAAGGCCGATACAGCTTGACACCTGTGACGTCGCAACTCATTTCGCTACAGCTCAGTGAACTGGTGCAATGTGAAAAAAAGTGTCAAGAACACACTCACACCATTAGACATGGCCTGGACCAATCTTTAGTCGAAACATATCTAAGTTTTATCTAAGTTTTATATATATATATATATATATATACGTGTTTGTGTGTGAGAGAGAGTGTGTGTCTGTACATACATGCATATATACACATATTATTTATGCATGTATATATGTATATATGTGTGTATTTGTGTATGTATTTTTGACGGTCTGAGTGCACACGCGCGCGCGAACACACACACGTGCGAGGATGTAGGTGCAAAACAAGTTGGAGAAAATTGTACTCGAATTACAAAAGCTGAGTGAAATGGTATTTTATTGAACGTAGAAAGACTTTGCAAACTGTTACTCAGGGTTACACTTAACAGATTCTGCCCGAAAATTATTACGCTAAACATGCACTTGTCGGTGGAATACTCATCCACTTCATACGCTACTTCATGAAGTAGGTGGGAGTAATAGATCAAATAGCTGGACAGTCAAATATCGAATTTAACATTGTATACGTGTGTGTGGATAGATAGATAGATAGATAGATATGTTTCTTTATTAGCCACACAGGGCTGCACACAGATAGAACAAATTACAAGGTAGAGCTTTTCTTTTGAAGGTTTAAAAAAAAAAAAAAGGAAAGGGGAGTTTCGATCAAAGGGATCGTAAAAGGAGAGAAAGAGAGCAAAAAAAGGGGGGGTTAAAAAAAAAAAATAAATAAATAAATAAAAGGGGGAGAGGAGAAAAAAAAAAAAAAAAATGATCAATAGGGATCGTTATCACAGAAATGTCAATATGAAGTGTAAAGGGGAGGACAGGTGAGGTTTACCCGTGGAAAGAAAAGCCTACGGAAAAGACCACGGTAACCTCGGTCAATGAAGTCACTTTTATATTTCTTTTTTTTTTTTTTTTTTTTTGCAAATAAGCAACTCTCTGTTTTCGATTTCTGGGTTCATAGGACTATGCTCAAGGTGGCTTCGTCATTCATACGTGCCATTCTTGCTGACTACATTCACCCATCTTTTTTAAAACATTCGCTAGACAAAACTTGCCTCTCTACTCTCACTTTCCTTTTCAAGTGGTACTTGAAGAAGTTGATGAGAAATTGACCAGAGAGGAAAGTGTTTGTCTCCAATCCTTTCAGACGCGTTCACCAGATACATTCTTTCGCCATAGCACAAGGATGATGAAAATAGCTCTTCCTTCCCGTTTGAATGACGATAGACTCAGCTGATAAACCGACTCGTCCCACACGTGACAGCAGTTGTTCGACATAAGCCCACAGGTCGGAAATTGTTGGACACTGAAGTGCGTGCAGAACGGTTTCGTCGCTCTGACCGCATCTCGGCAGGTCGGCCCCGTGTTTCTCGAGCCGTGTCTGTAGAGCTTATCCCGAACGGGTAGCGCTTCTCGGTAGCACTGCCAGGCCAGGGATCTCTGGAAGTTGTCCATGGGCCCTGGCCCGAAAGTCATCCCGAACAGGCGGGTCAGGTACTCCTCGTCGACGTCCAGGTTCGCCCCGAGCTCGTCGTCGTACCTCCCCTCCACTAAACCCCTATAGAATGCTTGGTTGTGTTGAAGTCACTTAAGGTCGACCCAGGACGGCAGAGTTGCTTGAGAGCAACGCGACACTCGCGGTGCCATTCGCCCTTCCTCGGCCTCTTTTTGATCCACGACTGCAGTTCGGTCATGGAGACGAGCTGCGGGAAAGCGTGCCTCACAAACGGCGACCACACCTGTTCACCGTCGTCTACATAGAGCCAGAGATGTCGCAGTCTCAGCGCGTGTCTGCGCATCATCAACCACGGCATGCCAGCCCTCCTTTTAACGGGTGTTGACAGCAAATGGATCGCCTGACCATCGGGACGCATCCTTTCCACAAGAAGCGAAAGAGCATGCGTTGTAGTTTGGTGATGGTAGGGTCGGGACAAGGTACGACGGTCAGGCGGTAGTAGATGACGGACGCGATGTACGTGTTCGCCACCTCCGCTCGACCTTTTAGGGACAGTTTCCTCTCGGCCCATTGCCGGGCGAGAGTGACCACCCTACTCGTTATCTCGTTCCAGTTCTTCTCCACTTGGAGGTCCGGACCAAACCAGACCCCGAGCAACTCAACCGGGCCGTCGGTCCAGCGTCCCACGACGGAGGCGCTGGTGGACGGCATGGGCTTGCTTCTCCAGGTGCCTAGTCGCAAGCCCACTGACTTTTCCCGGTTGATTTTCGCTCCTGTCACCGCTTCGTAGTTTTTCAGTGTCTCACCGACCAGCTCGATGTGCTCGTGGCTTGACACTATGACGGTGACGTCGTCCGCGTATGCAGACACGCTCGTCCGCATCCCAATTCTCGCGGGATGCCCCTTAGAGTCGCCAGCTTCCGCAGTAGTGGCTCAAGAGTCAATACGTATAGAAGCGCCGAGAGGTGGCATCCCTGACGGACCGACGTGCAATGTCGAAAGGTCTCGATAGATGTCCATTTACGCGAATTACCGAACGGATGCCTCTGTACAAGGCAGCTATCCAGCCGCGGAAGACGGGACCGAAACCAGCCGCTCTCAGGACTGCCTCCAAGTATCGATGGTCTACCCTATCAAAGGCTTTCGATTGATCCAAGTTGATCAGGGCCCACCCATGCCAGGTTCGTTAACTACCCTGTCTATGATGTAGCGCATCAGATGGAGGTTGTCATGGATGGTCCGGCCTGGCACGGCGCATGTTTGCGCCTTGTCGACCAGTTTCTCGATGACAAGCGCCAACCTCTTGGCTAACACCTTGCCAAAATTTTCAAGTCTGCATTAAGCAGAGTGATGGGCCTAAAGTTATCTATTACATTTCCCTGTTTTTAGATCTTTCTTCAGCAGTGTTACGGCTCCTCGGCTCACAAAACCAGGAATGCTCCCGTTTTGCTGCCAGTTGCAGTACACCGCCGCCAGAGATCTCCAAACAAGTCTGGCATACAATTGTAAAGCTCGTAGGGTAGACCATCCAACCCCGGTGATTTGTCCCTCGAGCATTCTGCCATCGCTTCCCGCACTTCCGCCGCCGTGATGGCACTTTCGCAGCACCCTGCCTTCTTGTCGAGAGTCGTGGTAGGCTATGTAGGTAGGCACTGAAGTCCACCCTACGTTCTTGCCCTCCACTCGTTCCGAACAGTCGGGCAAAATGTTGCTGAAAGGCCTCACACATTTTATTTGGCTCGAGCAATTCGCGCCCCTGTTCATCTACCAGTGACCGAATGGTGGCTTTGTTGCCCTGTTGCGCCTCTGCCACCCGGGCCTCTCTCGCGGCTCCAACACCTTCGTTCCTTAGAGCACGTATCCTAGCTCTGACAGCACATCCTTCGTGTTTGGCGTTGAAGTGTTGGTCGAGGGCCAACCTCGCCGCCAAAACGTCGGATGCGATGCCGCTTCTAATTGCCTCTTCTAGCTTCTTAACTAGCTCACCCTCTACTCTATTTCTATCTATGGCTAGTGCTTTGCTGTACCTAATCGCTTCTGCTTTTACTGCTCTCTTGAGGGCAAACCACCATTTGTTGTTGATGATGGCTCCCGTCAAAGCCCTCTTTACTAGTGTGCTAATCCGGTCTCTGAAAACCTGTCTCGATGGGAAAGACGCGTTTAGTTTCCAGTATCCGGGACCCTGCCTAAGTGTCTACCTAAGTCTAGCGTACATGTCACATTTGTGATCCGTGTAGCTGACTATGTGGAAATGTGGACATCCTATGCTATCTCTATCTACTGTCCTACACAGTATCCTATCTAGATACGATCTCGACGACCCGATGCGGTTGCTCCATGTCCACGTTGGCGCATTCGGGTGGTCTAGTCGAACCTGTCAGACAGTTGAAAGCGTCTGAGCAGGTCTCTGAGGCATTTGCATCCCGTCTATTCCTATCTCTACCCACGTATCTACATGCGTGTCCAAGGTAGCATTCCAATCCCCCACTAAGAGTAAGGGACGAGACGTTCCCAAGAAAACTTCTAGACGTTGAAAGAAATCCGCCCCGACCTGTTAAGGGCGGTGCGTAAACTGATACGAGTCGAAAAGCGCCACCCATTGCTGCCGTCGACATCCAGGACGACCAGTCTACCCTCCGGGTCTACGAATATTGTCCTTACTTTGAGATCCAGACTCTTGTGAAAAAGTACCGCGGTCCCACTACCGCCCATTCTCGGCAGACAGGGGGAAAAAT
The DNA here is from genome assembly GCF_006345805.1 of Octopus sinensis. Lineage (NCBI taxonomy): Eukaryota > Metazoa > Mollusca > Cephalopoda > Octopoda > Octopodidae > Octopus > Octopus sinensis. The sequence continues at coordinate 85,082,895 of NC_043003.1, forward strand.
AAATGTTGAACTGTCCGCCAAACATGGTCTTAGGGCCCGCGGATTGTGGAGTCTGGTCTCGCTTATGGCTATGATTTCTAACTTATGTGACTTTATGTCATTTAAGAGGTACCCTTGTTTCCAAGGGGACCCCAAGCCACGCGCATTTACACAACCAATCTTGATCATAGTTCTAATGAATTAGAATACAGAGGGTTACTTACTGCTCGAAAGTTTTTTGCTTTCTCCTCCGTTGGTTTGTCCTCGAGAAGATCCAGTACAGTTTCTTTGTGAGATTTTTTGGCATTTACCACCGCACTGGGGAAAATGCCTTTGAGTGTGTGGTGCAGACTTTGGGAGATGTGTAATATTTTGATGTGGTCTGGTGGTGTTGTGTATGGGTGATTGTTTGTTTTTTATGTCCTCTTCTGTTATTTTTGTTTTTGATTGGATGTATTCCATCAAATTTGTGTTTTTGGTGTCTATGGCTGTGAGCATGTTTGCGTATATGTTTTTTGTGGTTTTGGGTGTGGCTGTTGTTTGCGTTGGGTTTTGAAATGTCTTCGGGAGATGTATTTCCCCCTGCTTTGTTCGTGTTTGCATTTGGTTTGGTTGTGTTTCTGCTCTTTTTTTCCTTCTTTTGTAGCTATTTGCCATTCCTCACTGGTTTCGTCTTCCGACGAAATTTCTGAGAATCAGAAGGGGGTAGGGGTAATGTTGTGGGCTTCTATGTATGTCTGTGTAGTGGTTGTGTTGTTGTTTTCGTTGTTGTTGGTTGTTGAGTGTTTGTGTGTGTTGAGTGCGGTATAAGGGATGGGGGATCAGTTTGTGTGTGTTTTCTTCTTTGTTTTTCTGTTCCTTTGGGTTTTGCTGTCGTTCTTGGTGTGGAATTGGTTTATTTGTTGTTTGGTGGTGATGATTCTGTTCTTGGCGCTGGTGTTGGTGTTGTTTGGTTGGGTTGGCTTGTTCTTTGTTGTTTTTCCTGCATTTCCGCATACAGCTTCTTGACTAGCTGTCCATATTGTGGTGTGGGCAATAATCCTGGCTTTTGTGATTTTCCTGTGGCTGTTGTTTGTTGTTGTAATTTTGCGGCAGATTTGCACTCCTTTTTGAGGTGTTCCTCACTGCCACATGTATAGCATCGTGGCCTTCTGCCCTCGACTACTACGTATAACTTGCGGCCATCCTCAAGATGTACGTGGGTGGGGATTTTATTTATGTCCTCTTGACTTATGTGGAAGAGGAACTCTATTCTCTTTCCCAGCCAGTCCTTGTTTCCGAAACACCGATATCTAGGATGTTTAAGTCCTCCATTTCGGATGTTAATGCGGATGTAATCCACAGTGTTGTAGTCACTGGGGGGACACCACTGATAATGACTTTCGTCACCTTCTGGCCGAGTAACTCGGTGTCAACGTTAGTTCATCAGAATGAAGGGTTATCGTTGAGAATTTCTTCGCCAACTCTTCATTCTGAAAAACACCTGTACGTGTGCGAACTTGTTCGCCCAAGTCACACAATCCTTGTATCCCCAGATGGGGCGTAAGCACTTTTCGACTTTGTCTGTGCTTGCTTTTCTGGACTTTTTGTTTTTTTATTGTGTGATTTTATATACAATTGTCTTTTTTTTCTCCTCATTCAGTATGTGCTGAGGTATGTGTAAGAGTATTTTTCCGTTTTGATTTGTAATAAGGTTTCTGCAATCTTTAATCTGTTGTGTAGTAAACGAAACTTTTGTTACCTTTCTTTTATCGCCTCGGCGAAGTTTGTTGTTGTTTTGTTTATTGTTGTTACTGCCGGTGGTGTTGGTGTTGATGGCAGGGGTGTGGGTTGTAGGTTTGTGGTTGCTGATTATGCAACTAGCAAGGGGTGGAAAATTGCCTGCGTAATTTAGTCCTGCATTAGCGCAAATTTCGGCATTTCGTTTGCTTGTCGTCGTTATTTTTTCACTTGTTGGTGATGGAGTGAGCAGTGGTTGAAGGGAATTGTTGTTGTCGTCGTTGTTGTTGTTGTTGTTGTTGTTATTGTCTTTCTGGTGACGGCGGTGGTGTTGGTAGTATTAGTAGCATTGACGGCACGGTCTTTGGTGGCGGTGATGGTGATGCTGGTGTTGTTATTGGTGGCGATATCTTTAGTAGGGATAGCAGTTTTAGTAGCAGATTCTGCCATGGTGTTGGTGGTGGTGGTTGACTCACTGATGGTGTTGACGGTGCTTGGCCTTGCGACCTTTGTTTTGTATTTGTTGCTGTTGATGGTGGTGGAGTTGTCAGGTTCGGCGTATGCTAACAGAGCATCCTGTTTCTGTTTCTTCTGCGTCACGCTTCACTTGCAACTCAGCCTCGTGGTGGCCAGTGGCGATGGTGAGTGCGGCGTTAGATTTGTTGTTGTTGTTGGTGGTGGTGTGATGTGGTGACAGCGGTGTTCACGCTGCGATTTTTGTAGCCAGTGGTAGCAATAGTGTTTTTCTACCGTTCTGCATGACTGGCGGGCTAGCCACGTGGTTTCTAGTTGCCATTTTCAAAATGAAAAATGGCTAAAAAACCACGAAAGTTTTGAAAGTTTTTTTGTAATTCGCCCATACAGGGGCGGAATTCTACGTGAATAATTCTCAGGTTTTTTAGTGAATGAACTTGCACAACGATTAAAACAAAATATTTGACAAAAAAGAGTTTTAAACATGTAAAAGTGGCCAACTACGTGGAGCCGATATGACTATCGTCCGTCCATTGTAGAGATAGATAGATAGATAGATAGATAGATAGATAGATAGATAGATAGATAGATAGATAGATAGATAATAGATAGATAGATAGACAGATAGATAGATAGATAGATAGATGGATGGATGGATGGATGGATGATGGATGGATGGTAGATAGATAGATAGATAGATAGAAGATAGATAGATAGATAGATAGATAGATAGATGGATGGATGGATGGATGGATGAAGGGATGGATGGATGGATGGATAGATAGATAGATAGATAGATAGATAGATAGATAGATTATAGATATAGATGCATGGATGCATGGATGGATGCATGGATGGATGGATGGATGGATGATGGATCGATAGATAGATAGATAGATAGATAGAATTAGATAGATAGATGGATGGATGGATGGATGGATAGAAGATCATAGATAGTAATAGATAGATAGATAGATAGATAGATAGATAGATAGATAGATAGATATAGATAGATATGTTTCTTTATTAGCCACACAGGGCTGCACCAGACAGGACAAATTACAAGGTAGAGCTTTTCTTTTGGGGGTAAAAGAAATGGGGTTGGTTTTCGATCAAAAGGGATCGTAAATGGAAAGAAAGAGGACAAAAAAAGGGGGAGATAAAATAAATTTTAAAAAAAAGGGGGGAAATTGGATCAATAGGGATCGTTATCACGGAAATGTCAATATGAAGTGTAAAGGGGAGGACAGGTGAGGTTTACCCGTGGAAAGAAAAGCCTACGGAAAAGACCACGGTAACCTCAGTCAATGAAGTCACATGTTATATTTCTTTTTTTTTTTTGCAAATAAGCAACTCTCGTATTAAGTTTTTACGGTTCATAGAATCATAGTCAAGGTAGCTTCGTCATTCATACGTGCCATCCCTGCTACATTCACCCATCTTTTTTTTAAACATTCACTAGATCACTAACAAACTTGCCTCTCTACTCTCACTTTCCTCTTCAGATACTTGAAGAAGTTGTGAGAGATTGACCAGAGAGGAAAGTGTTTGTCTCCAATCCTTTCAGACGCGTCCACCAGAATACATTCTTTCGCCATAGCCACAAGTATGATAAACAATAGCTCTTCCTTCCCGTTGAAGGGAAGGAGAGGACGATGTTTCGATAGATCAGCTGATACTCGGCTGAATACGACAAAACTCCCACGCGTGACAGCAGTCGTTCGACATAAGCCCACAGGTCGGAGATTGTTGGACACAGCACGATTGCGTGCAGGGCGGTTTCGTCGCTCTGCCGCGCTCTCGGGCAGTCGGCCCCGGGTGTTTCTCGAGCCATGCCTATAGAGCTTATCCCGAACGGGTAGCGCTTCTCGGTAGCACCGCCAGGCCAGGGATCTCTGGAAGTTATCCATAGGTCCCGGCCCGAAAGTCGTTTCAAACGCGGGTCAGGTATTCCTCGTCGACGCCCAGGTTTGCCCCAAATCGTCGTCGTACCTCCCCTCCACTAATCCCCTATAGAATGCTTTGGTTGTGTTGAAGTCACTCAAGGTCGACCCGGGACGACCGAGTTGCTTGAGAGCAACGCGACACTCGCGGTGCCATTCATTCGCCCTTCCTCGGCCTCTTTTTTGATCCACGACTGCAGTTCGGTCATGGAGACGAGCTGCGGGAACGCATGCCTCACAAACGGCGACCAACCCTGTTCACCCGTCGTCTACTAAAGCCGGAGATGTCGCAGTCTCAGCGCGTCTGCGCATCATCAACCCATGATAAACCCAGCCCTCCTTTTCACGAGTGTTGACAGCAAATGGATCGCCTGACCATCGGGACGCATCCTTTCCACAAGAAGCAAGGAAGAGAATGCGTTGTAGTTTGGTGATGGTAGGGTCGGGACAAGGTACGACGGTCAGGCGGTAGTAGATGATGATGACGCGATGTACGTGTTCGCCACCTCCGCCCGACCTTTTAGGGACAGTTTCCTCTCGGCCCATGCTGGGCGAGAGTGACCACCCTACTCGTTATCTTCGTTCCAGATCTTCTCCATTGGAGGTCCGGACCGAACCAGACTCCGAGCAACGCAACCGGGCCGTCTGTCCAGCGTCCCACGACGGAGGTACTGGTGGACGGCATGGCTTGCTTCTCCAGGTGCCGAGCCGCAAGCCACTGACTTTTCCCGGTTGAAGTTTTGCTCCTGTCACCGCTCGCTAGTCTTTCAGTGTCTCGGCCGACCAGCTCGATGTGCTCGTGGCTTGACACTATAACGGTGACGTCGTCCGCGTATGCAAACACGCCTCGTCCCGCATCCCAATTCTCTCGCGGATGCCCCTCGAGTCGCCAGCTTCCGCAGTAGTGGCTCAAGAGTCAATACGTATAGAAGCGCCGAGAGGGGGCATCCCTGACGGACCGAACGTGCAATGTCGAAAGGTCTTCGATAATATGTCCATTTACGCGCGAATTACCGAACGGATGCCTCTGT